>NC_058108.1:20243670-20391170 GCF_914725855.1 Thunnus albacares | reverse complement strand
TTTTATTTTCGGTATTTTACTTGTATCTACCATTGCAAATAATTTACCTACTTCTTCACCCCAAACCTTAAAATTTGGTAATCAGTAAAAAGCTGCATCTGTTTACCTTTCTGCTGCTCATGCAAAGCTATCAGGTTGGCTTCATTTGGGATAGTTGTGATGACATATTTGCTTCATCAATACTGTTGCTGCCCAGTTAATCTTCCCATATGGTCAATGGCCATCCTGCTGATGTACCGAACCCTAATGGATGCTGTGTGGATGCTTATGGCCCTCTGAGAAGTTTGTTTTTCCAAGTGTTGTGGGCTGAGGGGTGACATTTGGCAGTGTGACACTCTCCTGTTTGGTGGTGATGCAGCAGTCCTGGGAAAGACTGCTTCCTATTCTGCCAAAAGGAACACTCTGTCACTGCCATGTTAGCAATGTTGCTCAGGGAGCAGCAGGTCCTGGATTTGCAACTGGGTGTCTGCTAAAACATGCAGAATATGAATGAACTTACCATCAACTGCTTCTAAGTGATTAATAAAGCATTCATCAAGTATATTTACACCTGTGCAGCCCATTTAATAGATTTAAAATTGTTATGATATATATTTAATGCTTTTTTTGTTTATTTATTTAGCAGGGACAATGCATAATACATATATTGCACCAGATATAGCTAAACGCTAATTTTCATCTGTTTTCCCTGTTTTCAATATAACATGGATGACCACATTATAAGAAATATGTATAGCAATTTTGTTTGTGTGCATGTGTTATAAAGCATTTATTCTGTTCATATACATGTAGAAATCATACACAGGTGCGTTTAAAACTTAATTATTATTTTATGTTCATACATACAGTATATATACTCCTACAGTATGTGCATAGAGGCTTAAATTGCTTAAAAGCAATTTGATCTAATACTGTCATGATGCTGTATTGTCAATACAGTTCTGGTCATTTAAAGGTGTTCATTTTGTGTAGTTTGCTTTTTAGCAGGAGATCTTCAGTGAAAAATGCCTGTAAATGTAGTTTAGTTTAATTTTGTTGACTGGTTATTTCTAATTATTTGTGGTTTTATGTGCTGCTAAGAAATCTGAGAAAGAAAAATAAATACATTTTCAATGTCAGGACAGAAAGATATTTTTTCGGATTCTAATATTTTCTGTTTGTAAATGTGCGAATGTTCATTCTTGACCTTTGGAACAGTTTGTAGTTTGAAACTAGTAAAGACATAATATTATATATGATTACAACTGTGTTCAACTGTGCATTCAAACATCCAATAAATGTTTAAATGAAAGATATAGATTCACAGGAGGACAAAAGTGTTTACAAATACATGAATAAATTCCCTTGTATTTATCTACATGTATATTATAGTGTGTTATAGTCTATAAAAAACATTTATTATTTATTTTATATACTGTTTTTATATAAGGAGTTTAAAATTAAGGGTTATTCAAAATATAAATTACTGTACAAGATGACATTAAAGCACAAAAGATAGTGGGAGAGAATGAGTGACAGTCGAATGAATGATGCTGTGAAGCCCTCAGTGTTGCTTTAATTGGATTTGAATGGGCTGTCATTGTGTGGAAAAATACTGCAGAGAGAGAGAAGAGACTGTTGCACATGTGTGTGTACACATATACACAAACACACAGACACATACACATACAACCACAAACTTGGCAAGTCCTGGAGTTCCTGGAATGGGAACAAAATATATAATTTCAAAAGATTCATATGAAGCATGCACATGTGTATACAGCTCATGTGTAATACAGCTTTTTCTGTTTTGTGCAGTAAAAGATAAAAAGCTTCTGTTGTAAAGAAGCAATCCAAAAATGAGGAGACAAGGCTTCCGTTCAACTGTAGTAACTCTTAAAGTTGATCAAATATATGAAAAGAAATCTGTATTTTACTGTATTAGTGGATGATTAAGGGACATTTGAACAAAATCTTAGAGTGACCATTTTTTTTAATAAAACAGATGTAATAATTGGATCTGTGGTGAATTCCATTATCCATTATTATTACAGTGGTAGGGGGTTAAAGGATAAGGCTGGCGATACATTTCATTTTTTCTGATTGTCAACAAATCACATCAAAAGTCTTCTTTTTGGCTACAAGCTCATTTATTCCCACTAAGGATGTAAATCTTTAAAAATGGCTCACACATATATATTTATTTTTTAAAAGTAAAACAGCTAGGCACTTTAGTTTTCAGCAAATTTGACTTAAACAAGAGTAAATAGTGTGGAGGTAATTTTTTAGCCACAAATGAAGTTCATTAGTGAGAATTTACAGCAGCAGTACAGTATATGTGTGGGATTATCACAGTGTCCAATGAAGGAACATGTCACCCAGTGCAACGGAGTGGCTATTGCTAATTGATGTTTTTGGAAAAGAACGGAGGTCTCAGGTGCAGAGGAAGAAGTTATATCAGACTTTGACTACACAAACAATACTTGTTTGTAGGATCAATTCATTGTTGGGTATGGTGTTCTCTAATTTTTTTGAAAAGAAAAATGCAGAATGTCACAAGACTTGTCTTTTAAATTTGTATTGTAGTACAGCCCTGATTAACCACATCTATCATTGTCTATATTGGAAGTGTAATAATGAAACCTTTTTTCTATGTAAATACAGTTTCCACTTGTCAAAATTTCACAATCCTTCAACATGTAGTTGTATTTTTTTTATAAAACAGTTTAGTGTGTTTTTGGCTTCAGTCTGTCATTTCTGTCTCTGCAGTGACATGTTGGCATTTACGTCAACTTGATGTGCACTTTCCTATTCATTTTGCTATTATTGTCTCCTGCACAATTGTGTGAGGGAAAGGCAGCAAAATGAAATACAAAGAGTTATATGTAAATGAGGTATCACAAGGCGAGGTGTTCATATTTATTTGTGAATTAAGTCATGGCAACAAGAGCCCTCAAAGACCACATGCATTCTCTCAGGGCGTCGCCAACCATTTGATAATTTGATGCTTCCTCCAGCAGAATTTGCAACAACAGGCTAGTCATAAATAGTATGAATCAACCACAATTAAATAGTAATGTGAGATGTGTTGGAGTGTAGGGCATCCGTAGACATGCATGAGTGCACATATTTCCCCTCCAACTTGCCATTCAAGCAGGCGAAAAACGGATCCATTTAGACAAATAGTGCAATCAAGGCCTATTGAAACTAATTTCACTCTTATGATTGCCACAGCAGCAACACAGCAGGTAGTGTGACATGGCACTGTTTAGACTCAACAGTACATCATATCTACATCTCAGTCACTGTTCAGACTCTGTTCATTTTGTTTCTGATTCTCCTTTCTCTTGGCATTGTCATTTGCAATCATGATGTCTCTTTTCATTATTTTGAAGATGCCAATCATACTTTATATACTACCTGTTGACCCATGTAGTTCAAGTGCAATAATCTTCTCTCTTTGTAGAATTATCTGGATGGCGTCAAGAAAACACTGTGAACATCTGAACAAAAATAATTTTTCTTCTTTTTTCTTTTTTTTTTTACTGTAATATAAGTTTAAAGGTCAGGTTCTGGCAATTGTTCCACTCACATTTTTATCAACTGTATATCAAAGATGAATTCTTTCTTATCCGTGTCAGATTTTGAGGAAGATGTCAATGCTTTGATTTCCTCGCATGATATCTGTAATAATTCATTCTTTTCTTGCCTTATCTGTAAAGCTCCCTGTCATACAGCTCACTCAAAAGCCTGCAGCAGGACTTTTAACTAGACTGAACAATGTGGATCATACATCCCAGCTCCCATGGAATTTAGCCCCTTTCAATTTGGGACACCAGGGTGAATAGATGTCCCCATTACTGTAAAACAGGGCAGTCCTAATTTTCAAGCATTTGTTTCTGTAACATGACAGGAATGCTCCTCATCCCCATTATTAGACTAAATGTAAGTTTTGATTATAAGAAAAATAAAGATTGATTGCTGTGTCAGTTTTATGAAAGTAAATCAAAAGCATGGACAGGTTAGATCATTATTCTAAACAAAACCTTTTACCCTTAGTGCTTGAGAATATTGCTGTTTTTGTCATGCTGAAAACCTGGTGTCATTGCTCTGACTACTCTGACGACAAATGTTTGAAATAAGTTGTGAATGTATCCTTTGTTGGTTTACTACTTGTGTTTGATGCAAGATCTAGTTTCTTGTAAGTTCTGCATGTCAATAAGATGATTTATGTTTATGTATACAGTATGTTTGTTCATGCAGGAGTACTATTTCCAAGAAATTGATATCTCGCAACAACCCTGTCTCCTAGAAATTAAATTTCTACAACAACATTTTGTCATTATGTTGAGAGAAAAAGTAATTCAGCCAGTGTTGCTAGCATTTCTAGCAAAACGTATTTATTGTTGCAATTTAGTTGTACAGTTTATAAATACAATTTCATGGAGACAGGGTTACTTGCAATCTCAGCATTTAACACAAATTTAACAAATTCCCTTTACTTTTTATAATTCTGTTAAAAAGGTTTGTTGGAATGCTTTCAGTATCCCCCACCCCCCCCACCCCCCCTTTCTTACAAATATGTGATTACTACTTTTTGTAAATTTGTGTCTTCAGTTGTTGTGAAAATGGAATTGATTAAAACTTGGAAAATGCAGCATAGCAGGATGAGGGTGTTTTGGCCACAGTCTCTTGTGCAGTAAAAGTTTTTTTCCTTTTTTTCAATGTGAGCAATTTTCATCATGCTCTGTTGTGTTTGCACAGCTGTTGAACAGGTATGAAAAAAGTAATAAGATTGGCTGAGAGAGGTTTATCATTGATCAGCACAGCCTCCGAATTATGTGATGTATATGAATGAAAATTACAAGTGCATTTGTGAGTGTCTTTGGATACGTTAGTTCCCGATATTTAGATAAATAAATATACTAATTTAATCACTCAGCTGAAGAAGGAATGAATTGCTCACATACACTGGAAAATTAAATAGCTCTGACACTAGTAAATGCAAAAATCAACATACTCATGAGTACATACAAGGGTACCATATAGTATAAACAGTTAAAACTGTCTGTGAAACTCAATACTAACTACTGAGTTTTACTTTGCATGAAAAGGTGCAACTAAGGTCATATAGAGTGGGGCTAGTACAGTGAGAGGATTGATGCTAATCACTCTACCACATCAAGCTAAATGTTTTTCTGTGTGTGTGTGTGTGTGTGTGTGTGTGTGTGTGCGCGCATGTGTGTTGTGTTTGTGTGTGTTGTGCGTGTGTGTGTGTGTGTGTGTGTGTGTATGTGTGTGTGTGTTGTGTGTGTGTGTGTGTGTGTGCGTGTGTGTGTGTGTGTGTGTGAAAGACAGACAGAGAGCGAAAGAGAGAGAGGGAAAAAGTAGACTGAAAGAGGAAACAGAAAATACAGTGTGTGTGTCATGTTACAATTATGTAAAAGCAGAAAGCTGCTAGCTCGATCATCCCTCATTCAAGAGAAATATCACCATAGTATCTGAGCGAAAAAAGACACAGTGTCTCTAAAGCAGACAGAGTAAGTGACAGAGGGGAAAAGAGAGAAACAGCAGGAGAAAAAATATGAGTCATAGGCAGAAAATAGGAGGAGAGCAGAAGTGATCCAGAAAGATAGAGAGGCACTGATAGAGATGGAGGTAAAGAGAAAGACGGACTATACAGCAGACTAGTGGTTCTCAAACTTTTTCATGTCAAAGACCCCTAAACTGACACAAAATAGACCACAGATCCCAGTTTGATAAGATTTTGTCCTAGGGTCCACCATTTGATAAGAATTTTGCTTTTAGATGTTTTATTACAGAAAGTGTATGAAACCCATGACCTGTCATTGTGTTTCTTATGGATGGAATTATAGCGAAAATAAATTATTCCCCTTTTCACTGGGGACCCCCTGGAACCTCCCGAAGGACCCCAGGGGGTCCCTGTACCCCACTTTGAGAACCACTGCAGTAAACTATAGCAACACACAAGTGACGGATCAAAGGAGAGAGAGAAGAAAGGAAATACAGTAAAGGAATGAGGTAGTATTGTCTTCCAGAGGATGAAGTCATTTTCTCCAGACACAATGTTCCTGTTGCTGGTAAGCATCATGGGAAATAGCTGACAAAGTAATGGATCACCACTTGCAGGAAAAAAAAATGCACATGCACTGGCACATGTGCACACACTCGCACACACGAGAGACAAAGGTACTATGAGAGAGCGCAAGAGCACAATTTCAAAAACTCACACATTCATTCCCACAGGCTCTTGCAGCAGCCCCGCCTCTCAAACTGTGTGCCTCAGTTTTTGTACACAGGAGTGTTTGCGAGTAATCAGGTTGTACTTATGAGGTAAATGACTGCTAATGATTCCAGGCTGGATTGCAAACTCTAACATCTGTTGAATTGGATGGATAAGCCACAGGATTAAATACACAAACACATGTGCACACCAAAGTTTCCATTTTGTCACCCAGTGAGACTTATTGTAGTGAAAACTGTGCGCTGTTGCTGTCTGCCTAGAGGAATTCACCCTGCCAGCGTCTCTAAACTGAGCAGATGGAGCTTTAGGGCACCTTAAACCTCTGTGTCATATCCCTGAGGTGCACCCTGAGGTGTACCAGTCAGTGCAGACTTCTATTCTCGTGTACAAATATTCCTGCTGCAGCCGACCTCCTCTAAGTTGTCTTTCATAAAAGAGGGTATAATGTCTGACTAGCAAGGTTTTAAATCTCAGCCCTGATTCCCTTTTATGTAGCATTTACATGTTCCACATATCCAACTCAGGTGACAAGACTCAGAATTGCTCTTAGGTTTGAATTTGTTTGCCTGCAGCGCACAAGCAACCTGTCCAAGGTGTGTTCCTGCCTTCCTTAGGATCGGGTCAAGCACCCCTTTGACCCTTCAAATGAGAGCCCGGGTATGGAAAATGAATTAATGCTGCCTGGAATTGCAGGTCTGCTGTGACTATTCATTTTTTACACTGCATTGTAATGTTTATTCTTGCATTTTATACCTGTCTTATTCTATTTTGGATTGTTTTTGTTTTCTATTCTCTTATGTTCTTTAATGACCGTTTTTAATTGTATTTAAATGTCCTTTTATGGTGTGTTTTTTTGCACTTTGTCTCGATGCTTTTAATGTTTTATGTAAAGCACCCTGAATTGCCTTGTTGCTGAAATGTACTATATAAATAAACTTGCCTTGGTTGAGCTGCTCTGGGCTGTTATTGTTTCTGTTCACTCTGTACCAATGCTATTGTTGAATATTTCTGTCCTGCATGCATGCACACACAATCTATACACAACTATAAACAATGGTACATGCTTATAGGCATACTGTATGTTCCTGCTTCCTCCATCTGATGTATGATCTGATAGTAGTGTGTATTCCTTCCTCTGTGCATGTTTCAAGGTGCTACAGTATATGTACAGTAACTCAGTTTTGTTCAGATTTATCTTAGTGATTAGATTCTATTCATTAACTCCAACAATCTCAACCTTTCTAGAATATATGTGAGAGGGAAGCAGACAGAGAGGAGAGCTCAATCGATGGATCAGAGGATGTAGAGTTGTCTCATAGTCCCACATTCAGATGTACCAAATCCGTCAGGTCAGGTAAAAATATGTTTAAAATAATCACAAATATTTTAAAAAGTTAATATGTTCAAAAAGCATTTCAAATGCAAAGATTAATTGACTCTAAGCTGTGAAAATATATATAAAAATATGTGTTCTTAAGATGTATTTAATTTTGGTTTTATTTATTTGTAAAATTTTTTCACATCATTTTACAAATAAATAATTAAACAAATAAATAGTTTCATGTATTCAAGTTGTGTGGTATTTGTTTGTGCACAGCAAGATGCTTTTGTGATCACTATAATTTACCTACAATTCATGGGATACACTTTCAAATTGTTTTATTTGTGTATCATGTGAATTCACAACTTAGCTGTCCTCATATGAGATGTTACACAACTAATACTGGACTCTCTTTTCAGCAAGCTTTGAATACAGAGAGCAGGATGTCTTCAGGTCTTTATAAAATATTAGACTGTCTTAAATTAAAATGTACAAAACTCTCAAATGTGAATTTGTGTTCATGCATACCACTTAAACCAATTATCTGTCTTTTTTTAAGCATAAGTACAAATACTTAAATGTCTTCCATTGTGACACATCTGGACTTAATAGATAGTAGAGGCTTTTGTTTTCAGTGATGAACAGAATGAAAATGTGCCAAGAAGAGAATGATGAATGTTAGCTACCCAATACAAAGAAGAAGTGACTGACACACTGTGGAAATGTGTGACTGAATGTGCATTTCAAGGTAACCAAATGAGACATAATTGAAAACACACCAGTGTTGCCAACTTAGTGACTGTGTCAATACATTTGGTGAGTTTGGCAACTTTATTTTTCATAAGAGCTGGTGGGTGATAAACTGGTGAATCCACAGTCCTTCCTGCTCACTGTGGCTGTGGGTTGACAGCTGCATTCACTGAGTGGGAGAGAGTAGCCATACAGTCGACCGTACAGCAGCCAGACAGAAATATGTACCTGACTGCGAAGTATCCACATCATTGTGTGAAAATGACATGGTGTGCTTGTTCTGGTCACTCAGTATATCTTAGCAGCAGGCGGCTAAACTGGATGCCTTGTCTTGATTTTCAGTTAAATATTATATTGTTGACTTTTATTTACTTAGTGTCAGTTTACATTGCAGTGAACAACATCAATAATACTAATGTACTTTTTCCTATATAGATAATATCAACCTTTAAATGATGGACATTTGTAGACATTCCTACACTTAGTGGCTTTCTGTCTGTATCACAATGTCAACAGCTGGTGATTCACAACAAAGCATCTGCCTAGAAAATCTAATAGAGAACCTGTGATGCATGTTTTGGATACGCAGCATAAATATTGATCTACAAACAGAACATTTCCAAAATCTTCAATTGCATTCATGTCCCTTCAGTTATTTGTTGTACTATAAATACATCATTTTATTACAAATATTTTTATATTACCTTCAATCTAGCACACAATCATTTCTCTACAGTAGCAATAACCCAACATCCCATGGGGCTCTTTACAGCTTCATCTAATTTCCAAGTAAATTAATCTAATACAGTAATGGAGACTACATTAAACATTTTATGGATTTTACTGGCCTTTAAAGAACCATCTACACATTCCAACCATGTTGGACATTCTGTTTTTCACACCACCCGCAGACAAAGTAACTGTTTTATTGGCATCTGAAAATTATGATGCTTTCTGGTATCGGGATGCAAAAGCACATCGTGTTACCTTTCTCTCTCTCTCTCTCTCTCTCTCTCTCTCTCTCTCTCTCTCCCCCACACACACACACAGACAAACAGATGGACAGATTGATGGCAGACAATCAGACATAGAGACTGATAAATTAACAAGAAGATTGATAACTGGAGAGGCGGACAGAGATAGACAGAAAGAGAGGGCACAGAGAGACTGGCATGCATATGCGTGGACAAACAGATGGACAGACAGTTTGAACAGACAGACAGATAGACAGATGGTCCTTCTATTAGGAAAAGCAGGCTTTCATGAAATAGACAAACAGATTATCAGACTGGCAGACAGACATACCGACAGACAGAAACTCTACTGGGATGCACTAAATGGGCGGACAGAAAAATGAACAGGCTTGACATTCTGATGTTGAAATGGGGCTGGGGTGCCTGGGGTCAGGAGAAGAGAGGACGTTGTATCTCTGAAGACTATCGACATGAGGAAGGACTCAACTTTAAAGCGTGTATGCAGATGTGTGTGTGTGTGTTTGTTCATACACCAGTGTGTGTGTGTGCATGTGTGCTAATGTGTGTAGTAGTGGTTTGTATTTGCACGTAGTCTGTCTGTGTGTATATGCGAGTGTGTGTGTGTCTTCTCTGGCCATTACCAAGGTACTAGATGAAAGTAGTGAACATGCTGCCAAAACAAGGTGCTAAAAGACTAAAAATACTAATGGCAAAGGATTTGTACACTCACGCACTTCCACGTGCACCGCAACAAACATAACATGCGCAGAAACGCACACGCAGGGCAGAAGGACAACAGGGACATCTGTTCCACAGTTTTATCTCCTTCCTTGGAGAATGTTCTACAGGCGCTCAGTGATGTATGAAGAGAGGAACCACTAACCTTATTTTAAAAAACGTTGAACTCTAAAAATGCCACCTTCCATTCCCCTAAGCCCACTGTAAATGACAAATATTATTAATTTAGTTAATCAAAGCCACACGTGAGTACAGTATAAAGTAGTTAAGGTTTAAGAGGGACATTAGGGAGGCAGACGGTATATTCTGCTCAGCATTAAGTTTGGGGTTTTTTTTTTTTACCTTGCTGAATTTTGAAGCGTAAGCATAAACATCCATTTGAAGGCTTAATAGGGAGTCGTGGAACTACCGCTTGTGTGGTGCGTGTCTGCATGTGTGTGTATGTGTGTGTACCAAGTCCCCCACAGGCCCTTAAGTGGTGTGTATTTATAGAGAGTGTGTCTCTCTGAGGCCCAGAGGCTGGTTATATGAGCCCCTTCTAATGGCTAGGAAGAGAGGAAACATCCACAGTCATGTTCCCACAAAACAGACACACGTGCATGCGCGCACACGGGCATACACACACACACACACAGGCATTAGACAAGGCAGTTAGATGTGCTGTTCTGGCCTGTGAGGGTAAAACTTTGACCTTTTTTTACATGGCTGACTAAAAACCATGTAAACAGGATAGGTCCATACTTGCAGCTGCTGATAAGATGTAGAATTTAATTTGATTTTGTAATTTAATCTTACACATCTTCTCTCATCCTGTAGAGCTGGTTGTGGAGCATGAGTGGTTTTGGGCAGCAGGAAGGCATGAATGTGAAGGGATCCGGGTTGACTTTAACATCCAGCGTGCATCACTTTATTACATCCCTCTTCCTGTGTGCTACAGCCTGCAAAGACAGGTGTTGCTGGTTCCTGTTGTCCTTCAGCTGCACCAGCGTTACATACAGTAAATGAAGAAAGAGAAGGGCCATATGGCTTTGTTTGGATCTGTACACAGGCCAGCCAGAGTACATGCACGTGCAAGTGTGTGTGTGTGTGAACGTGCGTGGGTGTACAGCTGTGTGTGTGTTTGATCTGTACGCAGGCCAGGCAGCGCTGAAACAGCAGCAATTTAACTGATGCTCCCACCATATGGTTAGAGTGATAGCATTAGAGAACCTGCGCTGAACCTGAAAAAGAGACAGAGGGAGAAAGAGGGGGTAGGGTGGACCAGAGCTAGAGGCCAGGATTTGTAGAGCAGCTCCATTATGGCACACTGGTATGCAAATCACGAACACATGCACACACACGTACACAAACACATGTCGTATGATTGCGTGAGGACCAACACACACGCTACATTATGTCCCTAAAAGTGTGCAGGCACGTAAATGCAAATGAATTTGTGCGATCATCACAGTGACTGAAGTGTGCTTGCAGGGAAATACTCATAGGCATGTGGACAGGTGTGTGTGTGTGTGTGTGTGTGTGTGAGCACAAGTGCAGGTACACGTGTGCGTGTACACACACACTGATGCATAAACATAAGCGCAGAGTTATCCTGTGTGTTTCAGCAATCTGGGTGATATATGCCTTGAATACTGCAGTGTTCTAGGTGGGATCTCGGGGAATTCACAGCCATATGTCCTAATTTTCCACCTTCTCTTCCTCCACACACACACACACACACACACACAAAAACAGTTTTAAATACATACCCGCATGAATTGTATCACACATACACACACACACTATTTTCAGCATAAAGGGCAAGGGCAAAAGAAGAGTGTGTGCAGGTTTGAGAGTGTGAGGTAGGGGGGATAAGGGCTATAAGGCAGACAGTCAGAATTTTCTGCTCCAGTTAGAGGGAAATTCTTGGCTCCTGCTTTGGGAGTCAATGGACAAGTGGGATGAAAGGACGAAAGAGGGCAACATGGACGCTAGTTTAATAGTGGTATACTGGTGCATTTGGCTGAAAATGCCCCAATATGATGTTTTTACAGCAAGAATGTGTCGTTTGTGGTGTTCCTGCTGTGGGTGTGTCCTGAAAATAGCCTGGACAATGTTCATTTCTGACTTGTGCATCCCACCTGAGACAGCCAAATGGCAAACAAGTGTCTCCTCTTTTAATTGAAGAAACCTCTGTCAAGGACTGATTTGGGAAAATTAGGTGCAATACATGCAAACAACATACAATTAAAACTGTTCCTTAATAGTATTCTGATAACATATGAGCTAAATGTCGAGAGGCTCATATATACAGTTTATATGTTTTTATATGATATGATTAATAGCCGAAGTTGGATAACAAAGAATGAAATAAAAATATCATGAGCAACTGCACAAGAGGTGTTAAAGAATCAATAATAAAATATAATAGACTTAATAATAAACAATAATAAATAAATAAGAATTCACAGTATTTCAAAGGTCACTGTTAAGTCAATAAATCCTTAAGTTTAAGAATGATAATACAAGATTTGAATGTAAATGTCAATGTATGAGCTTCAGTTTTTAGTATTTCCCTCCAGCGTAATGCTTGTCTCTCCCAAACAAACGGGCTATAAAGTGTATCTCTCAAATGCCCCTTCATTTTGTCTTGGTAAACACTTCATCTTTAAATCCTGGATGGATGATGCAATCTAAATAATGGAAATTCAGCTATAAGGCTGCGGGTTACTGATGGCGGGTAACATTACATTTTTAATGCAATCCTGAGAGAATGCATCCTCTGCTGCCTACATAACACAGAAATATGATCAATAATATATTTGATGTTTGTCATTTTTTATGCAGGAGGAAACTGAATTAGTTAAATAAGTCATTTAAGAAATAAACTACCATGAATGAGGCAATTTAAAGGATTTTATTCTTAAAAATGGTTTACTGATTTACTGACCAGAAGTTGTAAGTTCAGGTAAATGTTACTGGTTTGTGTGGATGCTGAGGTGAAATTATAACATTGTATTTGGTTGTAATAAAGGCCAATCAAGTCAATAGCTTGCATGGTTCCAACACAGCTTGTTAGAGATGTGAAAAGCAGGAAGTGTAAATGAAGAGCAGTCTCACCACGAGTCTCACACTTTTCAAATAGACTGACCGTCCTGGAAGTACTCAGAGGACAGTGCAGTGTGTGTATTTGTGTATCAAGGTGTTTCAGAAGGTGTAAGTCACCTTGACTGTGTGTGCGCAACTTTACGGTGATTTTCATTCCTTTGGCAGACACTCAGGACCAAATCTCGAAGGAGATAGCTGACTTCTGAAAGCTGTAGGCATCTTCATCTGAATTTCCAAGTGTTCAAGAGGCTACATGATGTCAGATTATGTTGTTTGTGTGTGTCCTCAGCAGAGCAAGATGGATTAGCCCCCAGTTTAACCCGTCCCAGCGAAAACACATCCTGACAGCAAGGCTCCCTGAGAGAGAGGCAGTGCGGAAGAGATGCGAGGTCAAATTCTATTATTGAAATTGTACCCCATCTAAATATTGAAATTGTATCTACATTCCGAAAGCCATCATCTTCCATCTCTCTTTCTTCTTTTCTCCGTTCTCTCTTTTCTTCTTTGTCTTTCTCCCTCTTTTCACCTCCTAGTTTCTCAAAGGAGAACTGACAGACTCAGAGTGCAGGCTGGGTCAGACAGAAAAGCATTTAGTGAGAGGGGGTTGACAGAGAGAAAGGAAGACGAAGAGTGAGGAAAAACTAGAAGGGACAGAAATGAAGAAGAAGAGAAGAGGAGACAGAGAGGAAGAAAGAAGAGAAAATCTCAAAATTGTTTCTGCTCATCTATTTCAGTGCATTCCACTCCTCAATCACTTTCGCCCCTCCCTGCCTCTGTCCCTTTCTTCTTCTCTTCCTTCTGAAGTCTGAAATCTCTAAGGAAGCTCACGCATAAGGCCTAATTTATTTACCACCGCCACCACAGCTGTATCACTTCGTCATTAATTTACCAATGTCACATTTGTATGAGTAGTTGGACACCAGTCCATACCAAGCGGCTACATCGAACATACATGCAATGAGTCTCATCCATAAACATGTACTCTATTATTACTGTTCCCTGCAGAGTTAAGGCATTTGGTATGGACCACTAATGAGCCCCGATCTGACCTATATATATATATCATTGATGTAGTTCTGCTATCAGCTATTTCGACCATTATCATGAATCTGCCTCGTTTGCTATTACACACCACTTTGTGAGACTAATGTATTTTCTCCATTTGTTTTACAAGAGAGATGATTTTCCATGAATATGAAATTTGAAAAAAACAAAAACTTCTCCAAGCCAGACTTGTAGTTGCATTCAAACAATTTACAAAAATTTACTGTGTGCACCAGCAACACACACATGACGAGATGCATAAATTAACCACCAGCACAATTACAGAGACCAGGCCCCACTATGCAACTATGCTTGATAATTATACATGTATGGAAGATGTGTGTGTGTGAAAAAGGGAGAAAAAGAAAAGGTATTTCATGTGTGCTTTCCAAATCTTCCCAGCTCACTTGCCCGCTAAATATTTTGGCTAGTATTACATTGGTTATGCATCACTAGTATAACGAAGTAAATTCCAGTTCATTCAGATACTCACATCAAATACATACATTTATGATGAAAGAAGATATTAAAATCTTGATGGAAAGCTTTCAATAATACAACGACATAATGAAGCAATAATTCTCAAAGCCGGAAGGATCTTCTACAAAAAATGTCAAAAGAGCTGAATTTATTCATCAATAATCATGCAAAGTTCATTCCAGGCTCTTAAAAATCTATTAATTTGCCTTGTTTTTGTAGGAATATTCAGCCTAACGCTCGAAGAAAGAAGAAAGAAAGTCATAGAGGACATGAAATGGGGCCATATAAGGGTAGTCAACAGGGATGAAACTTCAGCTTGCTGGATTTAAACCTTTGTGCATGCACAATGTGCAAGGCGCGTCTGTAACACAAGATCTGCCCCGTGGACATTTTAATGTAATCTCATACACAATGGAATGTAATGTAGGTGTAAAGGCATAGATGTGGGAAGTATCTCTTTGTGCTCTACAGCACAAAGGCCTCAAGTGGAAAGGGGATCTGTGTATCTCTTTCAGACCACAGACTGACAGGGATTAAAGCCACATTTGCACTTGATCTGACAGGGTCAATGCATGTTGAGCAGTCTGAGCAGACTTCATGACCCTCCTCACACATGGGTCAGGCACTGCTCTGCATTGGTGAACATGACTTTCTTTTTCCTTTCTTTGGTGTTATTCATGTATTCAGAACCAACTTCCTGGCCAATCTGAAAGGAAAAAATGAAGAGAGACAGAGGGAGCAAAGTAGAGAGAGAAGGAGTAAAATCACATATGGGAGCAAGAAAAGCTTAACTTTAGTAAAAATGAAAATTAACTTTACTAAGCATTATTTTGTGTTAAGCAGTTCCGTGTAATTCTATTTAGTTTCATCAATATATCAGTGACGAGCATGCAGCCAGACTGCAGAGTTTTTTTATAAATGATGATGAACTGTGACAGCGGTCTCATATAAATGGGTCATACTGAGGTTGCCTGTGTGAAAGGGGCCAAGTAAGAATGATTAATTAGAGATGAATTACACTGCAGTGGTTTTCTGATGAAGACACTAACAAATGCATACACCTACCAAGCCTATCACCAGGGTTGGTAGGTTTTTAAGTGTATGTGTATTTTATTGTACTTCCATATCTGTAGTGTATTGTGGTTTTATAATAATGAAAGCTGTATATTTTAATTATACTGTACATGTAAAGCCCAACTAGGGACAAGAGTTGGAAATTAGGAATCTGCTGTGCTGTACTTCCATGTCTGTAGTGTATTGTGGTTTTATGATAATGAAAGCTGTATATTTTAATTACAGTGTACATGTAAAGCCCAACTAGGGACAAGAGTTGAAAATTAGCAATAGCAATAAACTCTCCGTGCAGCACATCGGTTTCATGGTCTGCACTGGAACTATGTTAAATTGCATCATCCCTATGACATAAAATTCAAATGAAGAACAATTTCCCCAACCCCGGATTATGTTCTGTGATGTTTGTAGCATTCCATTCGTTGCCACCATTTTCCTTTCTTTTTCATTACGATTAGGCAACCAAAACACATGGTATGATTAGAGGAGGAAAAGCAAACATTGTTTCCAGGTCTGTGACGAGACACAAACTATTGTCTCTTGGATGAAAGTCAGGAGTCAATAAGATATTATCTGTGCATAGTAGGTTATTGGTAACTTGGTTAATTACAGACAAGTTTGTGCAGCTATCCTTGTCAGGACATTGTATTGACGACATTCATTTTGTGCAGCTTAACCCAAACCCTTACCCTAACCTCAACCTAACCTCAGTTCACACCTTACCCCTAACCTTAACCAGAACCTCAGAAATAATGTTTTGCCACATTAGGACCGGGCTTTGGTCCCCATGAGGACTATTGGTCCCAATAAGGTCAGTGTTTATACCAGAAACGGTCCTAAAGGGATAGCAAAATGTGTACGTGTATACTTACCAAACACATCCACAGATACTTTGTTGACTTGAATGAGTGAAACGTCATCATACCTCAAGACCTACAAGCCTAAATTCATGTAATTTCAAGTTATGGTTAAAATAATTACCATTTGAATGCAGCCTCTCTTTTTGCCTCTATGGTATGAAGATAATAATACTTTCCAAGGTGTCCTGAAAACAAGGGACTCTGTGCAGGAAACATCACTCTATCAGGACACCTCAAGCTATATTATACTGCGGTGCATTATCACCTTTTCATATTCCATTACAGTATTACATTTCCTTAACTTGAATGACTACACAACTGGGGCCATTGGAATTTATATTCAAATTCTTTGATAACCTCACTGCTTTTTACGTGTGTGTGTGTGTGTGTGTGTATGTGTGTGTGTGTGTGTGTGTGTGTGTGTGTGTGTGTGTGCGTGATGGAGGTTTGCCAAGAAAGTTGGGAGATAGGAAAGGTTAAATATTTCATTATTCTTACTATCCCCTCCATTACAGACATTTTCATTGTGTGTGTGTGTGTTAGGATGACCAGATGAGAATGGGTAAATTCAGGACAGGAGAGTTGGGGGTGTGGGCATGGTCACGTTGCCACAGTGGGTGTGGCCTCCAGTATATTATATTCAGTGTCAACGAACAATAAAACATGTGAAAGTCAAAACTCAACGCTGAAATGTATTATTTTTGTTCATGAAGTCAACTGTCTGTCATTATGAAAAAGGCACACAATGACTATGTTGTATGTAACAGTGTTTAAATCATTATCCATTACATTAAATTTATTTTATTTTTATTTTATTCATCTCATCAGTGCAGTGCCTATCACATCTGTCTGCACGACACGCATGTCAGATCGCTCTTTCTCCGTGGCTGCCTGCAGCTACACTTCCCCTGTCCTCGCAACTGCAACTTCTGCTATCTTCATCCCAGGATGCCAGGCTCCATTTCAGCAATGGATGGTTGAATTTCCCTCCATAAATGTTTTAATTCAACAATGCCATAGCTCTGCGTCATAGCTCTGCGTCATAGCTCTGTGTAGTTGTTTATCAATTCATGGCATTACTGTATACAGCTAAAAAAAAACTAAAAACAGCCATAATTCATGAAGGCTACAGACATAACAGTGCCTGTGTGTGGGCAACACCAAGAAAATGTTTCACAACAATCAGTATTTAATGTTTTATAAATTATAACTAATCAAAATTCGGGTTTAGTCTCATTTTTGGCACAAACAGGACAGGATTCAGGATTCGGGACAACTGCTATTTTTCTGCACGTCAACATTAGTCTGTTAATTTAGTCAGAGTAAAAAACAAAAACTGCAAAAGGCAAGAGAGTAATAGTGTCTAAGATGATGTTTTATTGACACACTTCTGACAAAGTGGACTCAAGGGCTCATGCACTAAAACACATGCAAAGACAAACATCTACCCTTAAATGTCTCTCAGCATTTACAAGAAAACTACACAATAGTGCTCCTCTCTTCATGGAGATCCTCATGTCCTTCAGAGGCTCCATCATAACCAGTATGATGAACTATTTAAACCACAGCACTGTTTTGGCTATTCATTGGATAGTCACTGAAACAAACATAACTTTTAGGGTTCGTTTCAGGGTCATGCTCATTTCAAGTCTTATATAAGTTTGGTATGAGCATGATATTGGTAAGTTTGTAAGTGTAAGTTTCAAGTTTACATTGGTAGGTTTTGCTCTGCTGTGGATTGTGCATTGAGATACACAACACAACTGTAATCATTATTCAAGTATGGTATCCTTATATTGTGTGGATGCTTTAAATGCCTGTGAGTCATTTTCCATGTCTTTGAGAATTCACTTTTCTTTTAAATCTGTCTAATCTCAGGATAATTCTTTTTCATTTGGCACTACTAATTAATTCATTGTATCACTGTCCAAAGTAGCCGTTATAAATTGCCAGAGAGAATTTTTGAAATCCAACCCACTCAACTGCCTCAGGCTTTCTAAATAAGACACCAGTCAATACATCTGAGTGAGTGTTTGTGTGTCACAGAGGTGAAAATCTACATTTATACCGGAGAGCAGTTTTTAACTGACGGTGAAGAAATGCCAAAAGCATTCATGCATACAGTACACACGCATAAACAGAGAAGCAAGGGTACACACACACACACACACAAACACATTATACAATAAATGATGTGTTTCATTCAAATGCACTTTCACCTTAATAAAATGTACACAATGTTTCAGTATAACTCAGCTGGTTTTGTGTATCTGAGTAATACTGTCTGCCTACTGACTTGTTTGTGTGTATGTGGGGGCATAGATGTCACAGCAGCAGGCGGGGAGGTGTTGATAACTTATTCGGCATTTTGACAGTGATAAAGGACATTTGCTGCCCTTAGCGATGCAGAAAAACACACACAGGCATGCAAATACACATGAACACTCAATGTATGGCAGTCAGATTTAAAAAAGAAAAAAAAAACCCAAAAAGTAGATAGATTCAAAAACATCTTTATGGTAAAACAAAAATGATCAAATCTTTGTCCATAGCCTACTGAAATAATTCAAGGAGAAGTCTTGACTGGAAGCAGGTATGGACAAAGACATAAAAGCCCCCAACAGCAACATTTCCTCACTGCAGCTCACACACACAAGCTTATTCTGTACACATATTTTCACCCACACAAATATTGATGTGCACAAAGACAATCACTTAGGCATGTTGTAGCATGCATAATCATTACATCCTCTGGGCAACACAACAATTAAACAGAAGGAGAAGTGCTTCATAGATCACAACTGCTCCTGTAGGGCTAAGAGATGGATGCAAATTAAGCTTTTCACTGTTGGGTGTATGCGTGTGTTTGTGTACATATTTGAGTGTCACTGTGAGCAAAAGAGGGAATTAAAGTGTCTCTGTATCTTCAAAGCGTTAGACAGAGTGAAGAGTAGCATGCCCAGATGAAAGTGACATTGGTGACAATTGCACCACAAGGCACGCAAACGCGCTAGCCCACAGCGCCCACAGATACTATATGTGCAACCTGCTGCATGCAACTTGTATGTAATGAGCGATGTTTATGGGGAAGGAGGAAATGCTGATCAAAAAGGTAAAGGAAATGTGGAATAGAATACTAAAGCAAATAAATATTGTCCATGAGCGCACACATTGTGAGAAGTCAGAAAGTCTGGAAGTATGAAAGCACCAATCCCACAATATTTACCATCCTCTCCTTGTTTGCACATTCCACTGAAGACCGCTGCATTTTATTTTTTGTTTGTGTTAATCAGGGCGAGCTTTTCTTATTTCTGTCATGTTAGTGGGATTGCTCTCCCGCTTGCTGGATATTATCACAGAGGGGTTCTGATGCCACACACGGACCATTGCATAGGCGGTAAAGGCAAATGTTAGGGGCAGCATCCATCCATAGGGGCACCCAAAATGAGGGGGAAAAAAATCAAAAATTTTAAACTTTTACAATTTGTACTAATAATATTTTTATACAATTATTTCAAAACATTACAAAAAAGCCAACAACAACATAATGTACACCGTACGAACAGGAGGTGTCCCTTGAGTCGCTCTCCCTTGCAAGGTTCTTCATTAAAGTTTTCCCAGAATCATCATACGAAGTTTGGTTTGGTCTTCTCTTCTTCAAACTGACAACTGCCAGTGCATCAGCTCCGAAAATCCACAACAATAACTACATAGCATAGCCTGTTAAGACCCTATTTTCTGGGTTGCCTGCAGCATTGCCCTGGCACATCACCCACTGCTCTTAATTAGACTTACCTGATTGTGGGGGATGGGCTAACCTGACACGCCAGATGGTTTGTTACACAAAACCATCTGAGAAGTCGTCCTTGGAAACTGTTTGGAAAAGGGCAGGCACTTTTAAAACATACTTGGCAGGTGATTGGATGAACCATCTGTCTATCACCGTCTTACCTCGTGAGGCAGCTGGATTTGCGAGATCATGTGAGGATCCTCATAGGACGCTGACTGGTTTGAACCATTGGTAGTTTGGACACAAGCGCGTAATTTCTTATTTGATCTCATGATGTGATCTTGTGAATCAAGCTACCTTGCAAGATTAAGGATGGGCGAGTTATCTGAAATAGTGAGTGACTCTGACTGTGAAACGTGATACGATTAACATCAGTTGCCTAATTCAAATATATCATGTCAAAAAGACTAAAGCCCTCTGGTGCTCAGGAAAGAAAAAGAAGAGAAGAGGAGGAAGAATGTGAAAAAGACAGAGGTAACGTGTGATGACTGAATAGTTTATCTACTGCATAGTAGTTACCATTGGAGCAGAGTGTAACTTACTTTGGATGATGGTTAAAAAAATAGCTAGTGTTAACGTCAATTACCACCTTAAATTCATTATGGAAAGTTGGGAAGACTATTCAGGTGTTTGGTGAATAACCTACAACATAATTTTGAGAAATACACCTTTCCTTTTAAGTGTGCTGCTGCTGCACAAACAATCCACTGTCTGCCTCAAGAAACCACACACACATTTTTATTGACATCTTAGTCTAGTTAGCCAATGTTAGCCCTGCCTGCAATAGTCAATTAAAATGCTTTTCTTTTTCCACCCCCTTTTGTAATTAATAGTTGTTAGCCTTTGGATGTTCATTATTGATTAGTCTTAGCAAACAGCATGCATTATGTGGGAGAATTGCTCATTAAATTCATATTTTGTGCTAGATGTAGGAGAAACCGGGCGTTTTGATGTCATTATTCAAACTCCTCTTGAACTATTTGGATACAATTTTTATGTAGGTAACTTGTATCTGTGTTCTACTTGTTAACAGTCATCGAATGTTTTACAAGCAATGTTAGAGTCACGATATTGATTGAAACACTGGAATTTAAACCTGCCCCCACATGCAGGGGCGATTGTAACAACACACATAATACCTTAATATAAATATCAAGGATCACAATAAACTCCCAAGAATATAGATATAGTTAAGGCAATCTCATATCCATCGAACAATTAATTCCAGTTTAACTAAAACAGTAAAAATAATCATAATTACACAAATATAAAAACAATTTCTACAAAACCACAGAAACAGTATCACACACAAAAAAAGGGTTTCCCTTCATCGACATGTACATATAGTTAGAGACATTAGTTTGCCCTTTGGCAGGCAGAGAGGGATCATCACAGACCATGTGCATAATGAGTTTCATAATTCTGTCTTGTTTCTGATTGGTGCAATTTGAGATGTTACAATTGCCCCAGGTCTACTCTTACAGTTTGTGCTTAGAATGTTATCGGCTATAATGGGGCTTAGGTGCTATTTATACTATATATTTGCTGGGTTTCACCATCAACAGCCTTTTTATTAATATAATGTAACACCCAATGGTCACATATACTCCTCTTCTCTCTCAAGATGCACTTTTGAAATATTTCAATCCCACCCCTGCAAATCCTGGGCCACCTGCAGACACCCTCTCCACTTCAGCACCCTCCAGCTATGCAGCATCAAGCACTCCTGTCCCCTCCACTTCAGACAAGCTCAGTGATACAGCATCAGGTTCTTTAATACTGTTTTTTATTTTGTGAGGGTTTTTTTTTTTGTTTCTAAAATAAAGAAAATCTCAAAGACATAAAGCTATGCAGTTTCTGTGTGAGTGTATGAACATTAGTGGTGGAACTGGCTGCGATGCAAGGGGCACCAGCTAAAATCTTGCCTAGGGCACCGAATTGGTCAGGGTCGGCTCTGTCTGTCACAGTCAGATGCAGAGAAACATAAGCCCACTCGCTCCTTATCTGAAACCTCAGACACAGCATAAGCCCCCTCGTTTTTAGTGTGTTTTCGAAAAAGTATTGCAGATTATTCACTCATTACATCACAAGTAACATCTGTTTAGGGTATTCTTTTTGCTCTTTGCGTAGACTTTTTTTTTGTGTGTGCTTGTGTGTTTACTTCTGTCTTTCGTTTGATGGGTGTGTGTCTGTGTGGTCCCTTATCCACCTCCCCTGTTGATTCTGATCTGAGATGAACCCTTATCCGATTGGATCTTTTTTGCTCCCAGGGGGAGGGTCTGGAAATAGGCTTATCCTCTGATTGGATCGTTTGCCCCTGAGGGAAGGGTACAAGAGAGGTCAAAAAGAAAACCATGCTATCTTTTGGATAGCACAGACAGGGGGTTCTGCATTAACTAACACACACACGTATACTCGCACCAAATATATCAATGTCTCTGGGGAGATTACAGTGAAGCGTTTGGCAACCCCACAGAGAGTACAGTAAGAGACAGAGAGAGAAAGAGATCTGCACAGTTCATGTGGCAGTGGCTGATTGGATTGGGTGTTTAAAATGATGAATTGTTGATGGAAAAATGAAAAGCAAAATGCAAAATGAAAAGTAAACTTGTAAAGAATACAGTTAAACAAATAGTTAAACACTTTGGGGAAATAAGCGTATTCACTTTCTCGCTGAGAGTTAATTGAGAAGATTGATACCACTCTTGTGATTGTGTGTTAAATATGGAGCTAAAGCCAGGTGGGGATTAGCTAAACTAAGCTAAGCATAAAGACTGGAAGAAGATGGAAAACAGCTGTGTAAAATTCTCCTTTTTGCTTTTCTGTTTGTGTACGGATTTAACAAACAAGGTACAACGTGTTAATTGGTAAACTTTAGAGATTTTTGTAGATGTATTTTTGAACTTTGGGCAGGACCAGGCTAGCTGTTTCCACCTGCTTGCAGTCTTTATGTAAAGCTAAGCTAATTGCCTCCTACATGGTTTCAGTTCCATTCTTCACACTCAGACATATGAGCCATGCTGTTCTGCTCATCTCACCCTCGACAAGAAAGCGAAGAAGATGTGTATTTCTAAAAAATGTTGCAGTTTTTTTTTTTTTATCAAGATCATTTCTGTGCTTATTTTAGCTTTAATGTCATATACTGTCTTGTCTTTTCATGGCAAACTGATTAGGGCTGTGTTGGATTTGGACTAGAGAATATAGGAACAAATCGCTTTCAGTAGTGGCTAGCAACTTGTAAAAGCTGTAGGTCATTCCAACTCCAACTCAATATAGTTCACCAAATCATTAACAACAGGGCACCATATATTACCAGAGGAACTATTTCCACAGGACTCATGAATATCAGAGGACAGCTGGCATTTGCTGACCTGCGCCTGCCCACACTGAAGACAAATATGGGTAAACATGTCTTGAGGTGTTTGGGAGCTAAACACTGGAATTAATCACTTGTAACCATTAAAGGTTGATGCATGGTCACTTCGTGAAGCAAGCCATAGCTTAGCTGCAGGAAGATACAGAAGTGTAGGAATGACCTTTACAATCTCATAAAAATAAGTAAGCTAGAATAATTTTTATTTTATTTTGGTACTTATGGTCTCAATTGTTTCCATGGCAATTTAATGAGCGTTATCTTATAGCTAAGGGCCATTCTGCTGTCAACTTATCATTTTTGGAAACATCAAAGACAACATTGTCACCCTTGACAATGTAAATTTTAATGTTAATGGCCAAATTTAAACTAAACAGCTGTGGATATATGCAGTAGATGTGCATACACTCAGATGTCCCCCCGCTCTCTGTCACAAGAACATACACATACACACACATGAACAGTTGGTGTATATGTAACACTTGTCTGAGAGGAGATAGAAATAGATCAAGCTGTGGCTTGTCATAGCAGGAGTTAGCCATAATGACAAGAGGTGTTAGAGGCGGAAGAGACGGGAGGTGAAGAAGAGAGGAGAACAGAAGCAGAGAGAAGTATAAAAAAAATAAAAACAGAAGAAGGGTAGTGACAGAGCATGTGGGAGGGAGGTGGAGAGAGATAAAGTCAAGAAATAGGGGAGAGAGCATGTTGCATGACTGTAGGAGGGAGAAAATTCAAAGAAGAATAGAAGGTAGGAGAGGAAGAGAATTATAGATTTTAATTTAGCAGGAAAAATGTTGGAAAAGAAGTGATTTACATTTGAAAAATAACTAAATGTATACAGTACTCACACTTATATAAACTACTATAGAGTATACTATACATTTAAATTTTAATTCTAATGCTGCTATTGCATTAATGCAAAGAAACCAGCAGCTTGCAAGCAGCTCATCTCCCTCTCAGAATCACTGACCCTTTATCCAAACCAGTGAACCACACCTGTTGGCTGCTGTAATCACACTGGCCTGTTTTCTGACAGAATATTCACCACTAACAGCCTCTACATCTGTTGATTATGGCATTACTGAGCTGGAACTGACATGGATGCAGTTAACACTGAAAATTATATTGCACTACCCATGAACTTTCAGAGAAATCTTTTTCAGGACTTGTTTTTCCTTTTCCCATCAGATCCATGTCATAATGTTCCTAAACCATGTCATGAAATCTAAGGATAAGTAAACAAATGTGGGAGTAAATATAAAGTGGAATATGCACCAACACAGTTTCTCTTGAGGCTTCTCTTTACAGCAGATAAATACCCATAAAGTGTCATGACACACAGGTCATTGTCTAGTGATGGAGACTATTTATTGGTTGTCTCGTTGGCAAATTGGTTCCCAATTGGTGCCCAATAGTGGGCATCAAATCAAAACAGACCAAAATCCAGTGATACTATTAGCATTGTGTTTTAAATTTAAAGGCTAATTAAGTTTTTTTTTCCAATAATTTTAATGAAAGTCAATTTATTTACTTATAAACAGCTTTGACAGAATGACCCCTAAAAAAGAATAAAACTTGCTTCTGCAACCAAGCAAACACCTTTTCAAGCTGATTTGCCCAGTCAGTTTGTTTACTTCGGTCTTCTATGTTCTCCTCCAAATGTCTTCAGAGGATGTGTCAAGTTGGCCCTAGGCAGGCTGCCAGCTTACCTGCAGAAACTGTCTTCTTTTCCATAGAAATAAAAATAAATAGCCATGGTGTCCACGGAAATGTATTGGTGTCTGTGATGGATATCTCCTTCACTCTACTCCGTTGACCTTCCTACTTAACCTTCTCTTCTTCTGCTGTTTAGCATCCCGGCAAGAGAGCCGGCCCGCGCTCAGCCATGCTTACCACCAACATTACAAAACACACGTGCAAGATGCACACACATGCACACTCCTGCATGCACAAACAGGCACACAGAGACACAAACAAACGAAGCCATGCATAACAGATGTGTTATGACAGGTCTGATTTGATTTAACTTTCTAGGACATGAAAAAAAAGAAACAGATATACGGATGTATTTAATAAGTTACGCAACCCCATCTAACAACCTCACAGCTGAAAGAGAGACAAGGAAAGACCACAGCTCCTGAATATTTCACAAAGGTAAGTGTTAAAGTCAAGACAGATAAATAAGCAGGTAAAGACTGGTATGACAGAGGTATCTTGTATTTTAGAAATAAGAGAGGCAAATAAACTAGAGACAGAGAATGAAAGACAGAGAGTGAGATGGGGAAAGGAGGAGAAAACACACTATTTGCTAACCTAGTGAAACAAAAGTCCACTTTTCAGGCTGATGACGGATAATCGATGAGGAGAACAGATGAAAATATGATAACATGACAGAACACAAAGAGAGCACATGCTGCAGCTGGACACAGAGGTAATGACACACACACACACACACACACACACACCGCACCGGCACAGACATACCGACTCACAAACACTCACACACACAGAATTTAAAGGTCATCAGCAAGTCTGACTACTCAGACGACAGCTGGCAATCAATAGAAGAAAGAAGAAGATGTAACAATAAGCAAGAAGGCTGTTATTTGGGTATTTCGAGTATTTTGTTCCCTTAGAGACAAGAAAATGTAGCTGTTGTTTCAGCTGACCTTCAAATGGCATCAGCAATCCAAATAACATTGGATTTAATTTAACATTTAGCATTTCATTAAAGTATTCTCCTTTCTGGTGCAGTCATGTAAATCTTTGTCAAAATGGGATTAGAAAATATATAAATTAGAAGTGCAAAAAATGATCATCTCTTGCCCTGCTTTTGTCTGTACTTACTTTTTATACATATTTTTTGCACTTTTCCAGACATTGTAGAGGCTTCTGAAATTGCATCTCTCTCTTTCTGTTGTCTGAAGTAAGATTTTATCCTGATTCATGCTGCTATTCTGACCTCTGAAAAGGATGTAATAGAAGAGTTTTAATCTATTATCAGACTCTAGCCAGAGGAATAACTCTCAACACCACTGCCAGGCCAGACCAAGGAATATTTATATAGGCATTTATGCACGTGTGTGTGTCTGTCTCGTTGTTAAAAAGACATTCATATCATGTCTGTGGCAGCACTCCGTGAAATGAGAGCTCTCATCCAATTTTGAGTGACACTTAATGAAAGTAAAATGGGTTTACACAAGTGTGTGTTTCCTTGTGCGAGAGTGTCAGTACAGGATTATGCGTGTGCAAGGATCAGTTGGAGTTTGTTTAGGTCTATTATTGTCACTAACCATATGCGTCACATTGTTCCTGTCGAATTAATGTGATCTGCAGTTTGTAGCTTTTTGATGTGGTAATTTTGCACGGCTGAATACACCTGAAACGTCTCCAAGATACAAAAGGGCCAAGAGGTATCCCGGGGAGCCGTGCAAGGACACGTTTCAAGGAAGCGGAGGAGAAATATTAGTATGTAGCTGATACTTTACCCTGAGCGGCGAGGATAATATAGGTATCTCTGAGGGATTAAAGCCTTCTGCTGCAGCTGGTGGCAAACTCTTTTCTACCTCCAGGCTTGCCTGTACAGGTGCTGTTAAAGTGTTGTTTGTTTGGGGAATAAATGTGGAGTACGCCAGTAAGCATAGTCTCGGCTAATTATACTAACACAATATCTCTCTCTCTCTCTCTCTCTACATATATATATATATATATATATAAACACACACACACACACACACACACACACACACACACACACACACACACAGAAAGTAATAAATGAGTGTGCTTAACCTCTGTGTCTCCAGAAACACACCCTCACCGCCCTTATCGGGGGCAGGTGACACAAATGATGATGGCTCTAGTAGTCAAGCAGAAAATCACGCAGTTATTGGGGTATTTACTATGTCGCACAGTCACACACACACACACACACACACACACACACACACACACACACACACACACACACAGACAGACACACACAGACACACACACACATACACACAGGAACAAGGCATTCTCTAGGGACAGTCACGTCTTTCTGCTTGATAATCTATCTCCATTAGCCACAAGTGATAGGTTCTGATTAATAGGGACACAGGCAATAAACACACACATACACAAACACACAAAAACTGACATAAACTCTTAATAGCTCAGTGCCATCATAAACAACACAATCACAATGATGTATTATTGTTGTGTCGGTCACAAATGAAAATACAATTTATGCAATTAAGGTATACACTTATTCGTTTTTTTGCATGTGTGATGTTTCGGTTGAGTGAAAAACTAAGTACATTGAGTGTAAATTATCTGATGGCATCCCAGAGGTTCATTCATGCATTCATTCATTCATTTCTTCAATAATTTTCAATGAATCTTTAATTATATAACATTTCTAAGTAGTATCTACATGCTTACAATGTAGTTGGAATCGTATTCTGTGTTTACTAATGCATTTGTCAACAATTATAACTCTTATGAAGTACCCATAATGTATGTATAAACAGTTAATGGACGCTTGACAACACTGTGTAGCATATCTGTATGATTACACACATGAACAAATCTTACAGTACGTTATAAAGCATTTATTAGTCATTCACAGGCAGGTTTAAAACAGTTTAATGTATTCAAAACTCCTTAAAACATCAATTAACTATTTATACACAAGTTATAATCACATTCATTAATAAACACTTAGAAATGTGCTTATATCTGCTTATAATTATGTTATACTGTGCTAAACCATTTATTAATTGATCATATATATAATCAATTAATATAAATGATAGATGGGGGTTTTAAAATAAAGTGTTACTGCGGATTATTCAAACCATTATAACTTGTCAACAAGATTCTACCAGTAATTAAACAGTCATCCATTTGACATTGCAGTTGTGGTTTTTTGCCTAGTTTTGAGGTGGATTTTTGCTGTCAGATGTTATTTGGTACGAGTGGTATTAAATCATGAATATATAATCTTCAGATATGAGGCACATATACAGTGTATATGGGCTGTGTCTGAAATCCCATCATTCACCATTCATTATACTACACAAAACTTTATAGTGAGCTGAAAACTGCAATTTCCGACACCTATAAATATCACCATTGTGTGTCATTATTAATTCTAATTGACACATCTATTAAAGGCAGAGCATTGCACTGTGAGATTTTTTTGTCCATATGCAGTAGACATTTTCCATTTCATAGTTGGAATTTTTAAGGGCATTATGTAGTCAAGTTTATTTACAAAGCACATTTCATACGACAGGTGTAAACAATGCACTTAAAAACAAAAGCAAAAAAAACAAAACAAAACAAAACATAATAATAATAATAATAATAATAAGAAGAAGAAGAAGAAGAAGAAGAGGAAAAACATAAACATAACATTACATTAACATTACATATATAAAAACATAAGACAACATATAAAATTAGAAAGTAGGAAGGTATTACAATAAAGAGGGTAGAATAAGAAGATATCATTATTATTATTAAAAAAGAATAATAATTATTAATACTGATTCTAAAATGAATGTTTTACCTGTTAACCACACACTTTAAACCTAACTAAAAGCTTGCGAAAAGCAGATAAAGCTGTAGTGCATACATTTTACACTTAGAATTCAATAACTTCAGTAAAATGTTAGAAAGTAGAGGGGGTGATTTCAGACACGTGTGGTCTATCGTGAGAGAATCACAGTGAGAAATACTGCCAGCTAATCACAGCTGCAACTCAGTATATTAGTGTGATGTTATAGATCCCAAACAGTCTCAAGTGTGTTCAGACTAAAAGCAAAGTGTTTTTTTTTTTTTTGCATTATAATCTGGAATTTCCATGTTTATTCTCCTCAAATTGCTAACATACTCACTGTGAAGACATTAGCTGTAGCCAGCTAGCAATGTGCTGTGTGCCTATGGTTTCTTTGTGTGACAGCTCAGCTCTGGTCTCAAAACGTAACAGGTTTTCTTGTTATCTCCATGCATTCATTAATTTGAGTTATATAGCCTTAGGATATTTGTTTGTGCTGAAGTTGAAACATTTTAACTTGTTCAGACATATCTTCACCTTAATTCACATAATGTCAAGAGCGAATTGTCATTTGTTGGCACTCAATTATGTCTTTGCATCAACTTCATATGCAATAATTGCACTGTTTCTTTGCTTTGCATTCAGTCTAAACCATAGGCTGTATATAAAAATGGACGTAGCATGGTGTGACATCACCCATTGGTTTGCATTGGAGCTGGTTTGAACTCCAGATTTGCTGTTTATGCTCGGTGCCATCTTTTCTGTTTGGAGTCAAGACCTTCTAAATAAGGAGTGCAGGGTGTGAATGCTAGCTTACTGGAAACACCAAGTAGTGCACACTTGGGCTAATGTTAGCTGTTTTGGCTAACTTATGCTAACAGGACAGGTATTGTGACAAGTAAGATTTAACTTAATAAATACTGCAACAATAGTCCAACTCAGTGTGAGTCCTGGGGAGAGCAGCAAGTGAGCAAACTGTCAGTCACAGCTGTCAATTAACACCCACACAGCAGACAACCAAGCTACTATAAGTCTTCAAATCTTATTAATGGAGCAATAATTTCCAAAACACTTATTAGGGGACCTGAATTTAAGGTCATGTCCTGGGTAGAAAAATTTGTTTTCAGTGTCAGTTGTTAAAGTGCTTGGACACTTGTGAAGCAAGTGAAGCACCGCTACATTCCACAATTCTGTGGAAATCTATAATGCCATTAATGTCTATTGGCTATAGAAGAGAGACTGTCTTCTATATATGATAGAAATCTAGCTATCTATCTAGCTATCTAATCCCACAAGTAATCCCACAAGTCCTCATTCCCTGTTCTCTGTCTCCTTCCACCTATCTCACTACCTTGTCCATCGCTTTCTTGGCTGTGTACTCAACCAACACATCTCAGATAAGTCCTTCTCAGGCCACCTTTCATTATATAACCAGAAATAGATTTGAGTCAAGAGTTTTTCACACAGCGAGCCCACAAGACAAGCTTCTCCACTCTCTGTGACACAGCCTCCAGACACAGCAATTTCATTTCTGCCTGTGTCCAGTTCCATTCAATCCATATCTGTTCTCCCAGTTGACATGCATGCACAATCATATATGTGGCATGTGCGCACACACATACATACACACAGACAGACAAGCGCATGCAGTGCACCTACATAAGACAACAGTGTATTATTTCCCCTGTGATTTTGACTGGCAGGGTTGAGTAGGAACATTGAACCAGATGCTCTTTAATCCTGTAATGAGAAAACCAGCCAACCACACATGCATGCAGGCGGGCAAGCGTGCGCACACACACACACACACACACACACACAGACCCAATAATCTGTTAGACACAATGCCGCTCTTTTAATCCCGATCCTTCTCTCTCATAATGATGACACTAAGACTCCCTCTTCTCTATTGCAACTAATCATTTATCTGTTTATCTCACTATGCTCACTGAGAAACACAGATTGCCTTTGTGTTGCCGTCTGTTCCATTCTAACAGGCAGAGGGGAGGACTGACAGGCTGGCAAGCAGATAGACAGATGTGCAGACAGACAGATGCACACTGACCTAGGTTCAGAATGCGCTGGTCAGTCCTGTCGTACTTAGCGGTCAGGATTAAGTTTGGCAAAGGGATGGATGGCAAAGGAAGGCATGTTTTACATTATGTTCATGATTTTTGAAAATGAAAATATTCATATGTATATGTAAGTGCATGCTTATACATATATATGGGTGTGGTTTTATGCGTGTATGTCTGTAATTGCATGCATGCAAACTGCAACTCAACAAACAGACTCTGGTAACCAGGCAACTGATTCACTTCAAAATCTTTTAAAACCTCAGATACTATTGTCATTGTTTTAGAAAGTGCAGAGACACAAACGCACATATACATGTGGATGCACACAAACACACAAATCCCTATGTGGCAAGCGTGGTATACTTAGAATATAAACACACCGTTTCTAAGCTGCAAAAAAACTTTGAAACATATTCTCTCCCAGACGCGCTGGCATCCTGAAATAGACGACAGCGAGAGCACATCACACGCTTTGTTTAGGCTTAACGATTGAGACGGGTGAGACGTCGGAAGGATAGATAGATACTGCATGTATGCTAAGTGAAAGGGTAAGGGGAGAGAGAGGAGAGAGGGGTGAGAAAGGGAGGTAATCACAGTTCCACCCAAACAGATCTTTCTCTAGCATGGCTGGGCTAAAAATCGATAGCACTTCTCCTTCTCCCTCGCTCTGTCACCAGCACTGCCCAGAACAAACTTCAACACACACACACACACACACACACACACACACACATAGACAATACACACATGCATGCACAACAGATCACTTTAACGTGCTCACACACAGAGTCATGCCCGTGGGCCATCTAACTGCTACCAGATATGAGGGTTTGATCAATACAGTAATATCAGTGTTTACACCAGCCACACTCTCTCCTCTGCTCCCTCTTTTCTTTTATTTCCCCCCCATCTTTTGCCTGCCCAGGAAAAAAAACAAACAAAACAACTTACACCCACATTTATCATAAATGTGCAAACACGCACAGGTAGTTAGCTTGTTTGCATGTGAATGGTTAAACCAAGCACGGCGAACACACTAACTCACTCTTTCTCTCTCTCTCACACACACACACACAAACAGAGAAGCTGTGCAGAGAGTCAATGTGAATAGGAATGAGTTGGTTTCTGTTCTGCCACTTGCATACAGTCATGCACATTAGCACTCAGTTTTTATTATAGGTTTACCAACAGTGTATTGTTGTGCATCTCTGGCGATGCATTTGTACATATCCTGATGTGTGTATGCCTATGTGTGTGTGTGTGTGTGTGTGTGTGTGTGTGTGTCAGGATAATGGCTTGTTTGTTTATTTGCCGTTTGACACTGGTCCGCCCTCTCCTATTGATTAGTGCTCCTGCCTCTCTCTTTAGATCTCCTCCCAGTTGGCTGGTTATGAAAACACTATTGTTGGAGAGACAAGTACTTTGCCTAAAGGCTTCAAATGTTCTATGCTGTGATTTCACAGGTGGTCATAGTGAGGCACATCCAATAACCATGGGTAGAATCGACCACTAAATACCAGTTGTGGTTTCACCGAACCAGTACTTTATGCCACTCTGTCGCTCACATTAGCTAACACTTTTTGGTTTTCTCATTTTCATTCCTCTCCTGCACACATACCCCATGTGCATCCTGACAGCCGTTCAGACATATCTGGTGTTAAGTCTGATGTCTGTAGGCTGGTTGAGTAGGTGACATATTGCAACTTGTCTCATGAGTCTAAAACAAAGTACCCCTGCTGCTGCCAATAAATCTATGGAAACCATTAGCTGGTGGCTTGGGACTCCACCTCATCATTTAGACACACACACACACTTCCCAACCCTGAACAATATTCCAAATTCTGCAGACTTCCATTGTGCTTTTCTGTTACTCAAAGCCCCATGCTTTCAGCAATAGATTATGGCTAATCTCTTTACAGCCTTGAAGCTGTTTCATCTATACCTGCCATGTAAGTCCAGGCATTCACCCCATGGCCCACAATGCAACTGAATTGCTAATACACTAAGCTTTGCAGAAGACTGCTGTGAGTGGAAAATATATTTATCCACCCCGTGTATTGTATGCACCATCTATTTGGGTGAATGTAAACAATTGTAATCAGAGCTACTGGATAAACAAGTCATCACTATCCGATTCGTCAAATATTTTCCCAATCCTATCAGAGGAGTAAACACCTCTCTTCCGTTCTCCACTCCAAATCTTTCTATCTCTCCTCTCTCTCTTCTACTCACTCCTATCTCTATCCCTCCATCTTTCCATTTCCTCACAGCGCTAACCTCTCTATCCCCTCTACCTCCCTCCATCCCTTGAGGAGAGAGATGCTATCTGTTCACCCCTCCCCTGCATCCCTGTCCTCTTGACCCATGTGAAGGACGAAGCAACCCAAGCCAGCAAATTTAGCTAAGGCCTAAACGCTTAAGAATAATCCCCTTTTGTTCTTTGTCCTTCCCTGAAACATGCCTGAGCTGGACATTTTTTCCTGTCACCCAACTCTATCTGCACCTCTAGGGCCTCATTTTTGCGAGTCATTAGCATGTATTACTGTCTCCTTTGCCTCGAGTTTCAACTCAAACTCATCTCCAGAACTCCATATCTATCTATCACAGCTCCATAAAAAACCCCAACATCGTCAAACGCTCTGCAGAGGGTCATGTTAAGATAAAACGAGAGGGTGAAAATCAATCCGATGCTCCACTAATTTGTGAGAGAGGAATAAGGATGAGGTGAGGAGTTGAGAGAGGACAATCACGAGCCTGCAAACTCAGCCAGCAGTGAAACCCAATGTGATGGTTTACTAACTGTGAGGGAACCAGGAGACGAGAGGAAGCTGTGAATGTTCAAACTGATGAAAAATGATCTGAAGGCTTCTGAATCTTTAAGAGAACAAGGGAAGGAGACGAGGAGATCGTAAGAGGAATTGAACTGAACCATACAGTATGCAACAAAACGATGAATTTATCTAGTGTAAACAAAATAAATCAACTACTACCTCCATCAAAACAGCAGTGCTTCGACTGTTTATGTGCCATGTCTCAACTCCAAGAGTGTGATTGCCCGATGAGAAGAGAGTACTAAGATTTGCACTAACTACTCCTGCTCTGCAGTGCCAAATTAGATTCATCTGGAGGCAGCACAAACACAAACAGATTTAAAAAGCGCGCAGGTTGTTTTGGCAAAAGAGTGCTGTGTGTAGCAGCTCGGCTGCGACTTTGTCAGCTGACTATCCAACAATCTGTGAGCAATGTAGTTGTTTAAAGAATAAACACATCACTAGCGGGGTGACCTCAGTACATCTCTCTCTCATTCATACATGCATGTCTCAAGGAACAGATGAATATTTGTTGCAGACTCACAAAGCCACCGGGTGAGACACATTTCTGCACACAGACCTACACACTTTACCCCTCTCTAACAGACACACAAAGAGGGCTCGTGAAAGCTCAGAGGTGAGCACGCACACTCGCGCCATCCATCGAGCAAAACAGTAGGACCACTGTACCTCACCTCTGACTACAGCAGGTCAACTGCATCTTTATTCCAGAAATCAGCCCTATTAATAATTCATACCGCTCCATCAATATTTCAGCCATAAGCAGTCATATTTCTGTCCTGCCTGTAAGACTAAATCATTAATGGCCAACGGAACTCTTAAAAACAACACAGCAGAGAGTTGATGTGCATGTGTGTGTGTGTATGTGTGTGTGTGTCTGTCTCTTCAGACATGTGAGCAGCTGACCCTGGGCACGTCAGCACCCTCTCATCACTAGATCTCATCCCCTATCCTCTATGATTTGTGAGCTACAATCCTCAAATCACTTCTGCAACAGTGATTTAACACTCAGGGCGGCGCAGTCTATGCTGCTGATTAAAAGGAAATTAGTCTTTATTTTTAAACCGCATCATCAGTTGAGACTTATCTCCAGGCCCTGTCTGGGAAGTACCATGATTTCATGCTGAAATTGCTTTTTTGTGCAACTATCAAGTTTTCAAAGCAATTTACTGGAAGTGTAATGGCTTTCACATTGTTGTGTAGTTCATAAAGAATGGCAGGCCTGACTTAAGGCTGCAGTGACCACGCAGCTTTGGAGCAATAAACAACACTACTACTCCAAGTCCTTCCATGATGTGAAGTCAAAATAAAGAATTGCTCTCCTTTGTATTTCACCAGACACTTTACACCAAAGCAATTAACTGGCATAAAGATTAAAATGACTGCGCTGTTTAACAAAGACTGACGTAAAAGGGACAAAGGTGCTGCATATCATTAAAAAAAACTCTTTTAGAGGTGAATGGGGCAGGGATTGCCACTACATGAAAGCCATACCAGCGTCACTAACACGAGAGCTTGCAAAATGTCTTCACAGCTCCCTGGTTTCATTGTCATCAGTATTCACTGACCAGAATGGATGAGAGTAATAGCTGGTAAAATGGCCTGACTGTCACAGAGCAAATTACTTTCATTTCAACGCAGCACCATCAAGCAGTGAAAGCCACTGACATGTAAATAGGAGACAAAAAAAATAAAAAGAGAGAGAAAGGCACTTACACAGAAGTCATTGACATGTAAATACCAACAGAGGGAGATGAGAGATGAAAGATGTGGAGAGAGGGAAAACAGAGAGAGAGAGAGAGAGAGAGAGATGGAGTCAAAGTGACAGAAGGCTTTTGAGTTTTGAAGTGCTGTAATGGTCCTCATTCTCATTCAGGTGTAATTTAAATGAATAGGTGGGCAATTTGATTGATAGAATCTTGGATGGGGCTTTTGGTTCTGAATAAAACCCATGAAGAATGGAAATAACGCTCTGCTCTTTATGAGTATCCCTCTCTTTCATACTATCTCTCCTCTCCAGCCAAGTGCAGCACCACCCATGTGAGACAGAGTTGTACACGAGTCACATAATATCCTCTCTTTGCACCGAAATGGCTTCCTCAGCGTGTCAAGCTCTGTGCTCCAATGGTTGTCTCTGTTGCATCTCGGGCCTATGCTGTATGAGTGATGACAGGGAGCAACTGGCTTCCATTGGGATCTAATCAAATGTGAGGGCCCATGAGGCTGCAGCCTGATAGAGAGGCGCTTTAACAGAGCTGCTCAAGGGAGACTCATCCATCAACCAGCAACCAACCAAAGAGCACCGAGCTACCACTGGCAATGATGGAGAGCTCGCTGACTGACTCAATGGAGGTGTGTGAGTGTCCGTCTGCACGTGCACATGCATGAATACGTAGGTGCAACCGATATTGAGTATGAGAGGAGATAACCACGTTATCCCCTGCTTTAACTAAGACTTAAAAATGAGTTATGTTTGACAGTATGGATATCTGATATCTGACAAGTCTGGTAACACAGTTATTTGACATCAGATGATGCCTTCAGGAACACGGCGGCAGGAAAAGAGCATGGCTCATGAAATGTAATGCCGGTATCACAGTCTTATCATCGACTGAAAGCTATCAGTCATCACTTAATACAGATGGGTGTCCATTGTTGTCTGTTCGGATGCACCTTGCTCTTATAGGATGCCAACCATCATTGATTTTTTTTTTACATTTTCTGTCTTCACAAGTGAATCAGCAAAATGAAATCAGCTGGGTTTTTTTGGGGGGGGGTTACCATTCAAAAATAAACTAGCCCAGTGATGCCTGGGCAACTCTGGATGTTCCGAGTTTACCTTGATTGAACTTTATTTTTTAACATAAAGAAAACATTTTCGGTGAAGCAAAGAAAAAAAAGGGGTGGGGAGGGGCATGAACAATAGATTCTGAGAACAGATCATAGCAAGATTATCTTTTTCCTACGCTTTTGGGAGAACGTACAGAAATATGAAAAGCGAGAAAACTCAGAGTGAAGGAGAAATGAAATGAATCAACATCTGATAAGGATCAAATGATTTACTGAGTTCAAAATAAGGGATAGGGTAGCGTGTGTGTGTGTGTGTGTGTGTGTGTGTGTGTGTGTGTGTGTGTGTGTATGTGTGTGTGTGTCTTCCTGTTTCTTTATCAGTGCAGACAGCAGGCCTATGAGGTCAGTACCTAATCACAGTGGAGGTTAGATTTCTATCTTACTATCTTCCAAGTCCTCCCCATCTCTATATCTATCTATCTCACTACTGGCCTTTCTCTCGGCTACTGTCTGAGATCCTCTGCGGGGCAAATGATTCAGATCATATTAGTGAAACGTTTCCAGGTATTAACACACACAAACACGCACACAGAGTGGAAAGTATTTGGATTTTGTTGGCCAAAGTAAGTACGCATGGGAGGTTTAGCAAGGGCAGCAGTGGGTGTTATGTTTCTAATCAAGCATGACATTGACTTTATGTTTATTTAGTGCTTATTTATTGTTTACTTAGTCACATTACCTCTCTGCTGAGTCCCTGCAGCGACACAGCTATAATTCACTCCCATAATTAAATATCTGGCTGAAAACTCAAAAGCCTGATTTTCTCCAATTGAATTCCCAATTCCTCACAGATACGCTGCATCAGCTTACAGACTCACTGAGGCTCCGGGTTGGATAACATTTGGAACGAAAGTGAATATAGGGAGAGACAGGATGGAGAAGGAAGTGGGAAGAAATTGTAGGAGGAGGGAAAAAAAAGAAGAGAAGTCGAGAGAAGGAATAGGAATTCAGGAGCAGAAAGTAAATTAGACAGACAAAATTAGATCTTAGAGAAGCTTAGATTTTTGTGCCTGTGCGGCATTTGGCCAACTCTCTCCTTCTGGGCGTTGTCCAGGCACTTAGAGATGGGTGACACACACTGGCATCTGTCTGTTTGTGTTCCAGTGTATCATATATGTGTGTGCATGTATGTGCGAGTTTACTTGTGGTCATTGGAGATTGGAAATTACAGCAAACTGACAACAGCTGTTGACATACAAACCACATGACATTGATGTATTTTTGATTCCAGCTTAATACCCTTTCCTAACCCCTTAACTTACAGACACACACATACACGTGCAGTTATAAGTCAGTATGATTGATATAAAAGCTGTCATTCTCTCTCCCTCGCTGTCAGGCTTCTCTTATCTCCATGGTGACACAGTGACAGGGCTCCATCTATCCAAAGCGCCCTGACAAATGCACGCAAACACACACATGCATATAAATACACATAAACGCACGCGCACACATAGGCCTCCATGCACAAATATAGCACATGCCAATTATATTTGCTTGTTGCAATTATTTATTACCTTCATTCATCTGTTTTGGGCTTCATCTTATCTTTGAGGCAGTTGAAGGGACCCTGTTTCTCCACATGGATCATTTAACTTTGATTTGAAATTTAACACATACACCCACACATACACACAGATACGCCACTTCAAGGTCTCTGACGTACGAATTGAATTTTACCAAGGTTTCTCCTCACTCATTGATGGCTGGGCCACATCTGTCACACAAAGTTTGGGTCCAGAGATTTTGATATGAGGAGATTTAAAAGGAGTTACAGCTGGAGATTTAAGTGGGCCAGAATGACATCAGCAGCCCCCCTTCCACACATGAAACAACAGGAAGTCACGCACATATTGTAGCTATTGCTGGAGCTTTGCATCAGAACTCAGGGCTCCATAAAGTTTAAACTGAAGTCAACAGGTCCATCAGCTGTTGGTTTGAAGGAGAGGGGCAAAGAGGAAAAATAAATAAGACAGAGAGACAGAAAAAAACTGAGAGATGCATGAGATGACCAGAGTATTTGATTATGGAATACTACTACCCTCTACTGGACATAAGAGTAACCTGCAGGATAATATCCGCTTCACTTTCTCTTTCTTCTCTGCACACACCCACATGCACATACAACCTTCTCATGGCACTAACCAGTTTTTCTTTTTTTTTCAAGTAGAAGCGGCCCTCTGTTGTATTGATCCTAATCTTTCAGAACATGAAACACAACACTGTTCCAACTTTTGAACTCTCACTGGACTAAAAATAATGGGCAAAGAAAGTCAATGAAAGACAAGAAAAGCCTTTAGCTGAGTCTTCCGCAGGCCTTTTTGATGATGACGAGTCCTTTCATTACATGCACAAGGCCTGTATACGTGCTTCTTTATCTTGAGGGTGACAAGGCAACATGCAGTGGAAGCTTACAATCTTGGTGCTTTTTGAAGAAAAGCAAATATTTTTAGCTTTAAGAGCAAAGTACATATTGTACACTGTAGCACCTCACTGTGCTGCAATACCAGCCATATCCCAAAATACATAAGATTTGGGCTATTTTTGTTCAAGGGAACAAGGCTGTTTTTCACATGGCTTCACAGCAACACAATTCAAATGAGAAAATGTGAATATTAGTATGTGAGGACAATCAAATGATGCATCAGGTTAATTTCCCTGTAGAGGAGAATAAGGTTATTTTCCACTGTGTAGTTATTTCACCAGCTGTGTGCAAGCTCATTTAGTTGAACTTCGTTTCATTTTTATTTGAATTAATTGATATTTATAGATTTTTTCCTCCATTACATATATACTGTCAAGGTCAGTCTAGCTGCGGTTTGATTCATTGGTGGGAAAGTCTTTCAATTCTCTCCAACAAGTTACAAAGAAATATGATGTGCTCCTGGGCAGATCCATAGGCAGAGTTCTTGGAATATATGTGCTGTGACAGAGATGATTAAACACAGAAGGAAGGCAATCATTCATTTAAGCTTTTACGAGCAAAGCCAACAATTTCAAAACTGGCATACACCCTTACGTATCACACTCAACCACACAGAAGATAGGTCCAACATCCCCAGTGAAGTGCACGCATGCAACCCCCGCCATATCCGTTTGGCCATGCTCTCACATTAAGACTGTGGATGCCAATGTGAAGAGGATTAGAGCACGCCCAGTTGTCAAACTATTGGCAAATCCATCACTTACATCTTGTGCAAAAAGGGAGGACTCTTACTCCATACAGTAAGCCCACTTAGTCCAACACAAAGTGGTTAATTGCTCTTGATGATTGCCCTTTGAGGTGGAGAGAGGAAAGGTGGATAATAGGCACTTACAAGGTCTGAGGAGGGAGGGATGTCTGAGAATGAATGGAGGACATTATGAATGATGCCCACTGTGCTTTCTGTGATATCAGATTCCTCATCAGCAGAGGTCTGCCCTCCATTTCTTCCCTTCTTCCTGTCTCAGTTAACAGAACAGTGCCTGATTTGGCCACCAGCGACAACAAAAGAAAACAACTTCAAGAATGTAAATTAAACATACCTGCAGATGCTTTGGACTGTGTGTGTGTGTATGTGTGTGTGTGTGTGTGTGTGAGGTCTGCAGGCCCCTGCAGGCGGTGTGAATAATTAACGGGGCCAGCGAGCGAAGCAGGGTACCAGGCTGGGTGTTTTGTTACCCCAGCCTCACTCAGCACAAGCATACAGCATTAGATAACCCTATCTATCCACCCAGCTTGTGTGTGTGTGTGTGTGTGTGTGTGTGTGCATCTGGCTACTTTAGAAGATTCTACCATTTGATACCTACAAAACCTCTTGCTGCTTGGTAACAATTCCCGACAGAAAGCCTATACATCCCCTATCAAACTGAGACTGGCAGCATCAACTGTTGTAATCAACATCAGCCTTGTCAGGTCTCAAAAACATGGATTGTATGTGCTTATCTGTTCAACATAGTAGAGCTGATAACATGCCAAAAGGAGCAAAATATTTTAGATGACATATTTTAGTTATTACAGTACAACTTTTCTTCAACATTTCATCTGTCTTCTTCACATTTATATTTCAAGATAAACAATAATGATGTTTCCCATCACTGTTTTTGGAGAAATAAAATCATTCTGCAAACAAATATGTAATTTTTATTCAGCATTAGTACTTTGTTTACATTGTTCTATTTACAACATGGACACACATGACAGGAAAATTGAGGACTTTTAAAGTTTTAAAATCAAAGTAAAATTAACATTTTTAAAAAAGCAAGTAAATGGAGAGGTCTTATATTTTGGGGGCAAGGGGAGGAAGGAAGAGACAAGAAACAAAGAGACAAGAATACAAAGACTGCAGAATACACCACAAAGTTAAGAGTAAATCAGAAAGGTGGACAAATGGAACAGCAAATGCACAAAGTCTCCAAGCTGATGAAATACAAATGCCACAAGAACAGACTGCAGAGTAAGTACAGAAACAGAAGAGAGAATTAAAAAGGTGGGCATGGGTGGGCATTTTACTATATGGGCTGTAACAACATTAATACTGAAATAATAATAATAATAATTATAATAACAAAAAAAAAGATATCTTCACAAATAATTTTTCTTTCTCTCCAGACTCTGTTCATAGCTTATGCAGCACCTGCAGACAGTCCCACACACCCAACAGCTGAAGTTGTTATTGATGATGATGGTAAAGATGATGATTCAAGTATAATAGTCTGTGTTCAGCAGGGCTGGGCTGGGCTGTGCAAGTATAATTGTAGCTCACAGAGAACGGAAGATCATGAAGCTTTTCTCAGTTATCATACAGGATTTGTGAACTTATGCATGTTGGTTGGATGTTAAAGTCCTCTACAGTTTTGACTGGTTAAGTGATAGTATTTCTTCAGTTTCATTTAAATTTACATAGCTACATGAGTGAGGCTTTAGTAACTTGGTAAACAAACTCTTTGCTCGGATGCCAACATGCAGTTGCAATTTGCAACTTTAGAAAAGTAGATATCTGACTGTGCTGCTAGAACATTGGAGAAAAATACAGTACGTCTGGCCTGGTGTTTTGATACATCTTCCAACTGTTACTCTCATGAGATTTTCATGTCCCATGTTGATGAGCGCCTGCCCTTCTGAAATGTCCATTGGCAGGATACTGAATCCCCACAAACTCCAAAGATACTCCGCCAACTTGCCCTGGACTCTGATCTCCCTGACGGGGGTTCAAGGAAAGAGAATTTCGCTGCTGGGATCAGTGTTGTGTCGACACATTATTATTCACTGTAGAAGTAGTGGGATTCACCTTTGTTGTTGGAACTATGCCAGTCTTTCCCTCTTCTTACACCCTTCCTTCATCTTCATTTAGAATTAACAGACCTAACGGCTTAATGCTGGCCAAGTAACAAAAGTAAAATGACGTGGTGCGGATTGACACATAAGATGATGTAAAAGCTACTGACGGCAACTTCAGTCTTGAAAGAACAGATTCCTTTGCATAACTATGGGCATACACTCAGTATGATGACATGACTTCAGAAAACAGCAAAAAAAAAAAAAAGAGCCAACAGTTGTTTTAGCAATGGGCTAAAATATACCTCATCTGACTTGTTTCATCCATACACTCAGTCTAAAGCTGTACAGTAGTCTAAAACACACAAGCATTTAAACAACACCAAGCACACTTGCACATCGGTATTCAAACATTCTGCACACATGTTTGCATTATAAAAGGCCACATACAGTGTGGATCATTCACACTGTAGGTTGATATAATTTCATAAAGGTCTGCATAGTTTGTACATGAACCTCAAGAACTTAACTTAACAGACATTAACTTGCAGAAGAGAAGCATTGAATAGACTCCTATCTGAACAGTGTCATTTAAAACTAGCATTTGTAACATAAGTTAGAAAGTATCCAACAAATAAATCATAGAAGAATGATATACAATGTCAAGTGAAGCACTAAAAATGGCAATCAACTGTTGAATCCTTGCTAATTAATAGGCAGATGAGGGATGCAGAATCAAGATATGGGACTGACGAAGCAAGTAATCATAAATCAATGATGCTCTGACTCATCCCTGATCACCTGACTGGATGATGTTGAACACATTTCTGATCTGACACTGCCTCTCCACAGTATCCTTATCTTTTGATAATTACATAATCACCCTTTTCACACTGATAAGCCAAACACAGTTCAGTTGAGTTATTCTCTAGCAGGACAAACTGTCAGTCAAGAGACAATGGGAATGCTGCACAGAAAAGTGCGGTCACAGGTTGGCACTACCATGTGAAAAGGAGAAAAGTTGAAAAATATTTTCAACACACTGATTAGCTTGGAAAAAAAGGACCACCATGAATACTGTGGATAATGCAGGAAGCACAGACCTGTGCATTCTTACAATGACTGCTGCTGTCAGTTTTTGTTTTGTTTGCTTCATCAATGTGAAAGACACAATGTTGTGCGGATATTAGCTTAGAGGGAGTGTACATCCATCATCATGCTATCACACCACTAATACATGAAATAAATTAAAAATAAGATAAGTTAATAAGGTCCATCATTAAAATGTGTTTGTACAGTAATAAATAGATTTGTCCTCTTTTTAAAGTTTACTAGACACGTGTGAAGCAGAGTTTTGCAGTTAAAAACTTTAAATCCTAAATATTTCAAGAGTTATCCGTTTATTTTGTTTTGTTTTGTACCGAGGATAAGGGGTTGGCGTTCATGATTTCCCCTCTTCATCATCCCTCCACTGGCGGGAAGGCAGGAAGACTACAGAGAACACGCAGGAGAGAAGATGCACATGTTAAAGCAAATGTCCTCCAATGTGTCTTTCCTGTGTTTCTTCCTCAATGACTTTCCAATTTGGTGTTGTATTGCTGTAGCTGCTGTTGTTAGAGTCTTCGTTAAATTCGCCTCAGTGCACACATACACATACACCCACACACACACAGATTTTGAGCACCCAATTCCTTGTTCTGTCCCCACACGATGCATTGTGTATCCTCCTACAGCCTCTTGCTCGCTCTGAGTAGCAGTTGCCTCTTGACACAGACCTAAGAACAGCTTCCCCTCCAAGCTTTTATAAAACCACTAAACCAAACCTAGAGCTGAGTCCTTGAGGCAACTTCTTCCTCGTCCCTCTTGGCCATTCAAACATTAATTCATCTTCTTCTCGTTTTTCAAGGAGCCATTGCGTTTGTGTTTACCGTTGGACATGCTTTCACTATGGCAATGTCCATTGACCATGTTGCCATCATCCCTGGTGGCACCACTTCCTCTGTTCTGGTCCCCGAACTTTGCCCTCAGCAATCGTCCCAATCGGCGCAGGGCAAAGACGGTCATAGCCAAGACAGCCACTACGGTGAAAATCACATCCAGCAGGAAATACTGGTAAGGGGACACCTCGTATACGGCGGAGCGCAGGTGGTTGGCACCATTGTGACGGAGGAGGTAGCTGATCCAGTAGACGGCTCTGGTCACAGGGTGGCCTGGCTGGTCTTTGTGAATGGTGGAGAGAAGGCGTGCTTGCTGGCGGTACCTAAGTGGGGAGAGACAGAGGTTGGAAACAAAGGTATAAGGACACAAGAAGACTTTAGAAGACAACATTTGAGCATGCTAAAGGGCACAGACACATGAGACTACAACTGAGTATGGAATAGAGAGCTAGTGATTTTTGTATGTCAAAACTTAGTGCCATAACCCGTCACAAGATGACACTGATAAACGATAACACTAATATACAATTTGTGTGTGACTGTGAATACAAAATTTATAAATCTAACCTTGTGTCTGTAATGACGCTGGACAGGGCCGTGTAGAGGTCTTCCTCAGTCATGGTCTTCCAGTGTAGCATGACACCCATACCTTTGGCTGCCACACGAGTCATGGTGTCGTAGTGGTCTCCGAACAAGGGTACACCCACCACCGGCACCCCATGATACATGGCCTCATAGATGCTGTTCAGGCCACCGTGGCTCAGGAAAGCCCTTGTGTTGGCATGGCCTAGATGACAGGAGGCATGAGGGATGTGATGTTATTTTGTGTGTTAGGTGTTATGTTCATTAGTCATTTTTGACAGGGTGCTTACTTTGCTAGGTTAGGTCTTTCTAGATTATTTATAGTTTATACAGTAGATTCCACAAAGCTATGTAGTTATTTGGGGCGGGGGGGTATTTCTACAGTATAATTAACAAAATACCTCAGTCAGTGTCTCTTTGAAGGTAAATACTTCCTTTATACCCATTTTAACAGTTAAAAGGAAAGTCTGTCCAAACTTTTGACTGGTACTGTATACTGCCAATAAATCACTGTGGTGAGGTAAGGCCAAACAGAGTAAAGGCCAGTCCACATTTGGCTGTCTTTTTTAGCATTTCTCAGAAGCCTTTTTTTATGTCCATCACTAAGCCAACTCACTGAACAGAAACACTTTCATTTTATCAAATGTATCAATCAACACTAGACACCTCGACACCACTGGACCCTCGTATTTTTTTACACTCCGAGTCGTTCAGTGAAGCGTAATCTCTCCAGACAGCTGTTTAAAATCCACACAATTCTCCTGCAGTTTATATGTTGTAAACTTAGGCTACTAATGGTATCTGTAATGACTGAATGATCAAAGCTCACAGTATGGCTATGAGCTTGACGGTTTCACTATAAGAAGATTCCCCCTGTCCACCAGATAAGAAAATCAATAAATCAATAAACAATGTTGGTTTATTCTTGCAAAGCTTACATGAAAACTATTTTTGATCAGTAAATGCCTTCTGTCAGTCAGCCTAGTGAAGACTCTAAGTCTGTGTGGATAGAACAGACAGAACTCATGTCTCACTTAGATTCCCAGTAAAATGCAAGCTTTATTGTTTTTCAGTGAACCATCGCTTTAGATACTCATATTAACCAACCATAAAGCCAGAAAGACAAAACATTTCAGTACTTTCATTTTCTACTAACCGAGGTGACCTTACAGCACTGCAGAATACAATGTTAAGTGTCGACATCTGAAGGTTGTACATTCCTCATTACTAACAGGCATAAAGTGGCTTACACATTCACATTCTACTCATTATAGTGGTTAATAAGTAGGTATGAAAGGAACCCATCCACACAAAACCTTGTTCTCTACACCCACTATAGGAACATCTTGTATAAAAACACCAAGGAATCAAAACATGCCTTTAGCCACTGGTATAAAGAAATAAGACTTGGGAGAAGTTGTTTTCAAGCACAGCATCTAGGTTCATTGCAAGGCTTTTGCAAATGCTATAAAATTCATTTCAGGTCAGTCATACGGTGCATTACAATATACCCACACAATCAGAAAGACAATTTGACTGGAAGGTGAAGTAGGCCTGCACATTATGTGGTGTGCTCTGATGAAGAATACATATTTAACCAATGCAGACTTAACAAAAGGCATTCCGTTTTGTGTTCTATTCTGCTGCTTTGATCGCAACTTTTGAATCCACATGTGACGTCAAGTAACGTCTGGGAACAGCCTCCTACCCTCTCCTGTTTTAACCACATGATTTCATCATTGTCAGCTGTATGCCACATACTAATGTCTCAATGAAATACCCCACTTATCTTTTCATCACCCTGTATTTGCATTCTGCTTTGCAATGCCCCCCCCACCCCCCCATTATCCACTGATCACAACTGGATTTGCATACTGTCTAATCACTGCCTTTTGGCCCACTGTATCAATGTGCTTTCCTCAGTCAGCTTACTGCCTCAGACCCCCTCTGTCTCTGTAAAGCTCACTGTATACCGGTATACTCAATAAACCACCCCAATACAGCAAACTTTTGATCAGGACTTTGGAGGATTTCTTTAACAGCTCTCAATGTACTCACCTAATAAGTCATTCTGAGGCATCCAATCAACAAGCTTGGTGTTGTTGCCAAGGTTACTGGGTGGGACTCCTGAGAATCTAAAGGAAGGAAGGAAGAAGACAAAAAGCAAGGAAACACAATGTTGAGACATTTAACTCTCTTTTGACTTGAAATGCAATCATCACTGTGGGACCATCATGAAATTCCCTGATGTTTAACTTTGTGAAGGAAATATTTCACATTGCTTTACTATTGTCACACAGTATTGTCATTACCACTGATTATGGGAAAAAGTGCATACACTTGAAGTTGTTTTTCAAGCCTAACTACAATGAGATTTATTGAATGAACCCTTTTTAACCCTTTTTAAATGGTGCCTTGGGCAGTTGGTTTCAGTTCGACATTGTGTTGCTAGTAGCAACCACTACTGTCACAGCTCTAGGCAGTTTAACTGACATTGTTACAGATCTGTAACCAAGAACACTGACATCAAGCATTACTCCTCAAAATACCCTTGAGTGTTACCCATAGACTGTATAAAAATACCTACCCTGTTTGTGATTTATTAATTTAGTTCTTCAGTGATTCATTTAGTGCTAACCAAGCTAGCCATTATACAAGCTAGCTGTCTAGGGCTAATGTGCTGCTAATACAACATTCTAACTGCTAATACTAGTTACTGTTATACTAGCTAACTTTTTATTTTTATTTTACTCTTTTTACTTTTACTCTTGTGGACTCAATTTGTATGGTTATAAAATACCTAAACACAGTATTGTACCTTCCTATGGGGACTTGACTTATACTTTGTTTCTTCCTCGCATGAGGGACAACTTGGCAGCTAGCCTATACTTTTATGAATCCAGTAACTGCACCAATTCATTTTTACAACACTGTGTCAAAGTATTGTTTATGGTATCTACTGTAATATTTTTCTGATTTGTAATCACTGTTTACACAGTCTAACAATTGCTTCCATTAAAAACTACAAATGCCAACTCTTGTGTTGAACCTTTATTGGAATTGTGTTTAACTGAATATGTGGAGGTGTGTTTAGCTGTATGAATAATGTTTACGAGAGATAACCTATAATATACTGAGTTGAACATTTACATGGTGTTGAAATTGAACAAAGAGGACTTCAATGTAAATCTAATTTTCCCAAAACAAAAAGCAAAAAGTAGAAGGGGCTTGGTTGTTCACTCACAGACATTTAGGATTTCACCATTTGTTTTCTACTGGTGAGTGATGGATGTGAACAGTATTTTGTGTATGTTTGCTGGTGTCTGTGGCTGAAGCATTTTCCAATAAATACCGCACACAATACATACAATACAGGCATGCTACATTACAACCTCTATCCATCCATCTCTGTCTCCCTTCCCTCCCTAACCCAAACTCTTTCATCTCTCTTTCTCTCTTCAACAAAGCACCGATTCACTGTCCTGCCAATCAAAGCCTACATTCATGCAGCCAATTATCAATGACACGATTCATTTGGCTTGGTCCCTCTTCATCTCATCAGCCCTCTTCCATGTCCATCTTCTCAGTTTGGAGGCGAGATTACCATTTATTGTTACATGAAATGATTGGGACTTACGAGAGAAAGAATTGCCTAGAGCTACAAGTTTCAGATCACTGTCTCACGTCACTCTAATATGGGATCTCTGGACCTGATCTGATCCATGTGGACCATTGTCTGATACATAACCATACAACGTCACAGTTTGAGAACAGAGGAGTGTTAAATTTGCTTTGTCATTATACAGTTATTCCATTTTACAGCATTTCTCTACAAAACTTCTGTTTTGTACTTCTGTCATGGTGAACCTCATACCTCCCAACACAACATACAGTACTTCCTGCCCAGTCATGAAAACCATGGCAAGATCTTTGACAACAGCCTAATTGCAGACACTGCAACCACAATCTTATCCTCAGGGACCCCACCCAGCTCCTCGGCTTGGCTTCTTGACTCCCAACCCCCCAAACAATCACTTATTTGGTGGTTGTTTTTGAACCATGCTCCTAGAATGCTAGACTTTTTCACCTGATCTATACACCATTGCATATTTCATATTCCCTTGACAGAGTGATAAACAAGCACTCACACACTTTCCACGCTGATGCAAGCAACTTTACCAAATACATGTAAAAACTGGGGAAATGTTTTAAGGGAAACTGCCGATTTTCAACCAGCATTATATCATTTCAGTTATGAGTAGTATATACAAATGAACAATGTTTAACTTCCTCCATGTTGCCTGCACCCAGAGCTCCCTGCTCATTTGTCCTCAAAACACATCATTCAGCAGACTTTGTAGATCTGCCTTAGACTACAAACTACGTTTCCTCATTTTCTGTAGTGGTGCCTTCAAGGACGGTCAAATGTGGGTCTCCCAAAACAGTCTGCCTACCATGTTACGCCAGCAATAGGGAAAAGCAGACATTAAAATATCACACTACTAAATACTTTAAATATCAGCATATTTGGAAGAAAAATAGTTTCATGATAGGAGGCCAAATATCACACTGTGGAATCAGGTAACAATGTGGAGCAGGAAGCGACCTCCACCAAAGCTATGTTAAAGATAGCCGAAAGACAGGTGCTGCAGCTGGGGTAGCTTTGTAGCATCAACCAATGACCGATGAGGATCATAAGAGAGAATGGAGACAGACTGAAAACTCCACGCCTCAACAAACTTTGTGGTGCTTTGGTAAACCTGACTTTGTTTTCTGACAGAATGTTATGTCAGACTTTGACTTTCAGCTTTCACTCTAAATACAGAACAACAAACAGCGACTGATTCTTCAAGATTATTTACAATGTTCTGGAAGACAGCTAAGGCTGGAAATATTTAACTTACTGTAAGTGAAATGTGGCAAAAGAGCCCAAATTCAGACTTGCTTAACCCAATCAGGGCGTCACAAGACCCATACATACTGTCAAGAGGATTACAGTATGTTCAAAGTAATGGAGCATGAGTAGCATTTTAGAAAACAAATCTCACAGACAGATCACACATTATTAAATGTATCATAAATCATACAGCAGGCCTCAAGTGTTGCAAACATCTCTCAATTTCTTATAAATTTTCTTAACCTTTCTCATCTCCCCTGACCTACAGAGGATCAGCAAGAAGGGGGTAAAGGTAAATCAACTGGCCTAATGTTTCCCACATTTATGTAAAACTTTAAACCATAGCATGTATAACATGTTGGATAGCATGTTGGATATTTGTGTCATTTTATATAGTGTGTATATCAGTATCATACATACAGTAAGTGATACTCTCATACAATTTGGATGTTATTTTTTCCTTACATTAAAACAAGGTTAAATGTCCCTGTCAGTCCTAACCTCACTGACCTGCACCGAGACACTCAGCATGTCTGCAGTGAAATGGGATCAGATTAACTGCCTCTCTCCTTACTGAACGCACCAGACTCTTCAGGTCACACCAGACAGACTGTGTAAGTTAACTCATTGTTCAAATTCACATTTCTTAGCATCTTATCACTTATTGTAATACATTTAAAATACTTTAAATCTTACTTTGTATTTATATACAACACATGCCTGATGACACCTAAACAACGCAATGACATTATGTGATACAAAGAATCCTTAAACAGGCCAACAACCTCACTATGACTGTACTGAAAATTGAAAACTCTAATGTTGTTTTCATATTGTGAGTGTAACTATATTTTATGTGCTTCAGAGGACTTACACGAAACTGAAACATTAGAATGTAAATTGATGATCCACAGTTACTTTAGTTTCAAAATGCCTTAATGTGTTACTGAGCTAATTCAGTGAAAATTCACTACATTACACTAAATTATTAGTGTACTTACTATAAATGTATTGTATTTAATTACCACCCATGATTCATAACAATCTATACACATCCTTTATTTGATTTTAAGGGGGAAAAAACATCATTAAAGACATAATTTCTTTAAGTTACCAGGTATTTATAACCCCTTCCACTTATTTAAGAGATTTAGCCTTTAATAGGCTGATGTTTTTATCTCCAACAATGGCAGGAGGGGCATAATACACAAGTAAAATTAACTTTATGTCATAAATTGTTGCACTTTTTACTGACAATTAGACCATGTTGTGTACTGATGAATACAAATCTAACAAAAACATTACTACAATGATTAACGATGAAGAATTAATTTTATGGGACTAGTATGAGCCACTGTACATGTTTCATGTGTGCACTGTACAAAGATTAACCATCTCTTCTAATCATCTAGTAAATTAAAAGACAGTGCTTAAATCCAAAACTTAATCCATGTATTCTTACAATTTCTTCATGTATAGATACTGTAATGTGTATTTAGTAAACTCAGGACTCAAAGTGCCCTGGATTTTTTTTTACTTCTTGTTCACAATTGTTTGTACTGATATCACATAACTTTGATAAGATGTCTGGCATTAAACTGTGTGGTTCCTCTCTGGATCACTTTCTTACAGAAGAATTAGGACAGACTGTGTATGTCATCACTGATTAATATTAATTCTACACTAATTTATTATTGTTTTTTTCAATAACTGTAAAGACCCAGCACCATGTGTGTCTTAGTCCTTTGCACTGAAAAGCAAACTTTGTTTTGCAGTGAAAGCAGACATGTGAAACCCCAGCAAAGGCATCCGAGATGAGCGACATGCCATCCACAGTTGTCTTCCCCTTGTGTCTCATAAGCTCTCTACTTTGGTCCTCTGGAAACTGTAATAAAAGAAAATGTTCACTTAAGTTTAAAACAAATGTCTTAGTGAGATGGTAAATTCAGAGTGAATCTGTTTACTTAATTTTTATTACACATACTTCCATGCCCCTTAAAGCCCGAGTGCTGTTATGTCTTGCCAGCCAGCAACAGGTGAACAAAGTGAAGGGAGGCTGTGTGGTGGGGAAAGCAAGCAAACCTGGAAAACATTAAGGCAAAATTCCCTGAAAAAACTCGCAACATATTGTCTACCCAGTAGAGCCACATATGTAACGCTAAATTGTGCACCAGCAAGGGTTTAATAAAGGAACTGTAATAGGACCTAAAACTGTTCAAGAAAGACTCATTTGACACGGACACATATTTATTGGTTCTGTTGTGATTTCTCTGTACTTCAGCACATTGGTTTTGAAATGAAACCATGACTATGAGATTAATCTTTCCTCTTGACTTTGATGGTGTTTATATCCGCAGATGAACAGTGTAGGAATTGTAGCTTTAGTTTTAACCTGAAGCTGAAATCCTCCAATTTTAGTGGACCAAAGATCATTTGACCAATTCAAACAAACTTAAGTCATGATATCTAATATAAGGTGTCAAATTATTTTCACTTATTGACTGTCTGAACCTGAATTGCACACTGGACGTTGGCCTTGGGTATGCCTATGAAGTGAAAATTTTAAAAAAAGGTGGATGTTAAGAGGCTACAAACAAGTCAGTGCTTTAATTTCAGTCATAGTTTAATTTCAAATCAAATGTGCTGGAGCCAAAACAACCTAAATGTGTCACTGTCCAAATGATGGACTTTACTAGACTCTCAACTTACCAGCTGCTAGTTGCACCCTGACTGTTTCCAGGTTATCCTGGTACAGTCGTAGTGAGTTTATACATCAGCCTACCCATGGAGGACCCACACCTGTCAAATAGGGACACATGACATTTATTATATAATTTAGACTATTTCTTTCTAATTCAAAACTACAGGTCAAAACACACTAATTCTTACATATATGACTGAAGAGGGTCCTGTTAACTAACTTCTACCATAAATGTAGACATTGCACACAGAGTTAGATGAGCAAATACCTAAATGAGGTTTAAAACAGCTGATAATTATAAACAAGTAACACTGGCATACAACAGCAGTTTGTTAGCTACAACTAGCTGCCTACAAACCAATAAGTGTAACTAGCGTTGGTTATCTTCCATAGCTAACAGTTAGCTACGCTGTTGGACAGGTAAACAACTTTAAGGTAGAGTCAGTGATTCTGGAGAAAGATTGTTAAATATTGCGCAGAAAAGAAAAATCCGATGTTCATACACAGCCCTGGCTCTGTAAATGGGAGACAAACAAAGTGGCTCGCCAATCAGCAGGGGGAAGTCATCAGAGCAGCTGTCTGTGTGAGGACATGACAGTGTCCCGTCTCCAGCAACCGTTGAACAGTGGGGGAGGGCTGGTGAACTGGAGAGAGAGAGGCCGTTGCCAATTCACATAGTGTCTTCTCACGGCACAGATACACTTCCATTTTCATATCAATGAATCAGTAAATACAAACACTGTTGATTTCTTCCCGTGGAGCTGACATGCAAACTATTTTGGTTCAGTAAATTTCTGCTGTCAGTCAGCCTGGTGAAGGCAGTTTGTCCAGCTGCTGTCCTCTCAGCTCCCCAGGAGCTGCAGCTGACAGATGGCTGCTTCTGTGGACAGAAATGCGGAACGCAGGTCGAGTGAGAATTGGGGAGGCCGCAAAGAGGTGCAGAGTGAGGATGGACTGTTGTGTTCACATGAGATGAAATTTTTATTCCACTCATGATAAAGTGTGAGAGGAACAGAAGTGACTCTACAGATGATACATCCCTCTGGATTCCACTATATTTCTCTTTTGGTCGTTGCCTTGGCGATGTGTGTCAAGGAATTTGGGGGCGGAGCTTCTGAAGGAGCACGAAAGGAGGAGTGTATTTGTTTGGGCGTTTAGTTCAAATATCAACAATCTCTCTCCAGAATCACTGATTCTACCTTTAAACTGAGTTTGGTTGGAGAGGTTAACTCAGAAAAGTCATGCACACAACAAGACCAAATACACACATAAAGGTTTGACTCACTTAAATGACTGCAGCATTGGTTCAGTGCGTCTCAGTAAAACACGATGCGTTTACCGTGAAAATTTCCAGGGCCGGTCTCGTCCTCTCTACTTCTTTTTACATAGTTTCATGTCCAAAGTGTGTAAAAGAAAAATGAGCAAAGCAACATCACACAAGTAGCAATGTACCACTTAGTAGAAAGCAACAAGGGCCGCAACAAAGCGCTTTTATGGTTTCTGCACAACTGACTATTGTGCAATGAACTTAGCAGTATCTTTATGCATTTACATTGTGTGAATGTATAAGTGGTTCATGGAAAAGCATCTAAAGAGTGCAAAAGACTTATTATCCAATATACATGATGAACTATTTCACATGAGTTATACTTTGTACATGGACCAATATTCCACCTGAACCAGTCTACCACTTTATTCTCCAATGGTAGACTGACACTCCAGTTACTTTATGTCAACAGAATCCCTCCCTATTTAGAAAAACCTGTATCACCTTTAAATTCACATCACATATCATACTCACATATTCTACTACTACTATTTTGGTACTTTTTTCTACAAGAAAAAGAACAAAAAATTCTCTCTCCTACCTTCTTATTTCTCTTATCTCATAACCTAACACTTCTCTAACTTACACAGTCACTTTAAAGGTATCTTTCAGAGGTAGAAAGAGTGATTTGTTCATTTATTGATAACTGAACTGTAGCCTTGCATTTCTTGTAGTTGGATATTTGTCATGTGTGGGGTCTAGAAAGGTTACTTAACTGCTGTACCCAGTAACAGTCACCCTAGAGAAAGGTTTAGCAAAAGTATTTATCAAATATCTGTAAATGCTTAAAAGACATGTTTAGGGCTACAACTAATGAGTATTTTCATTATTGATTAATCTGTTAAACATTTTCTCGATTAAGCCGTTGTTTGGTATATAAAATGTCAGAAAATGGTGAAAAATGTCAATCGCTATTTCCCAAAACCTAAAACCAATATATAAGCCAAGCCAAATATATTCAGTTTATTATCATAGAAGACTAAAGAAACCAGAAAATATTCACATTTAAGAAGCTGAAACCAAACAATTTTGGCATTTTTTCTTAAAAAAATTGAGTGAAATCGATCACCAAAATAGCAATCAATTTTTCTGTTGATCAACTACTTGATTAATTGACTAATCATTGCAGCTCTAGACATGTTTATATGTCTCTCAAAGTGCCAGATGAAATGCCATGCCACACAGTCTTATTATCATTAATAATAGTTTATCCTGACAAATGTATAACTGAAAAAAAAATTAAAATGAAGACCCCTTGCTAACAACTTTATAAGCTCAGGAATCTATCTCCATTTGGTTAATAAAAACACAAATTTTCAAGTTATAACTGTAATGCTTATGCTTAAAACTAAAACAGAAACAAAGTAAAGCAATACTTCAAGAGAAAAATCTAAAACTGAAACTGCACGCCACTTGAACACTAAAGCAGCATTTATGATCCAACACTAAATAAAAACAACACATTTTAAAACTGTAATTATTCTGCCACAGACACACCTAATGAAAGGTTTCCTTACCATTTTGTCATTTTTGACATCACTGTAAACTATGTAGTGTGTTTGTACTAGTACAGACCTTGTACACCAGCCACTGAATTCTGCATACAGGCACATGTTCAAACATTAGCCCAGTAACACCATATACCTACAGAAAAGTCAAGTTTGAGATCAATGTGAATATTTGTACCTTTATTCTAAGAGTTTCTATATTAGTAATGCACTATTGGGCATATCAGGATAGACTGACCTATATAAACAAGCTCTATTGTCTGGATTATGCAAACTCAAGCCAGTTTGGATGTCTAATTAACTACTACTTTGTGGGATAAAAATTACTCAAAAATAATATGTGTGGATGTGGTCGATGAATCGCAAACAAACATACTGAGACAAGGGTTAAGGATTAACAGGTTCATGGGTGGCAGTCTCTTTTTTTTCCAGTCCCATTTTCCCTCTCCTAATTTTCTTAGTTTTTCTTGCTCAGATCATAGTCAATGGATAACTGTTGTGGGACTCCGGGTAAATGATTACATCAGATTAGATTTCAATCACACCTTTCTCTGCTCACTGAGCAGACAAGTCTGTCAAGGATCTCCTGTCATTGATTCATTACCAAACACATAAACATCTGTATTCATACAACATGTGTGATAAATGCATGCATGCACAGATACTGCAACAGCTTAAGTATCCCCATCACAGACATCTTTTGCCTGTCTTATGGCTGCAGCAAACAACTCACAATGTCATGCTGTCAGATCTCTGTAGCTAACAGTAACACATGTTCATAAGTGAGTCACAGAAGGGATGGCAGTTTGTTTAACACTTATTTTCTGTGGCTTAACTGGATACATTTCATAAAATACAAAGATTTTTCTGTCCATTAAAATCTGAAGCCATAATCATTAGTTTTAGAGACTGCTAGTTTTCCGCAGAAGAGAAAGTCTCTTAAAGGTCAAGATTCTCGAGTCAATGCTGTTTGATCAACTGGATGACCTCAGATACCCTTATGTGAGGTGGGAATATAAACTTTGGCCTCAAGAGGAAGACTGCCACAGAGGAATAACATGTAGCCTTTATTTTGTGATGTGTCATTGAACAGAAATGGTACAGCTAATTATGAGAATCAATATAAAAATGAATGATAAAAATTTCTCTGATATATAGCGTACACACTATCCTCTGGCATCTAGAGGCCTTTCAGTGCTGAGTGGGGGAAGGTCACTACCTTGAATCTTCGCAGATTCTGCTCACATCTGTCAAAGTGACAGCTATGTATGAGTGAATGTGAGAGAACAGATACTTTACCTCCAGACGACACGCTGGGGCAGCCTGGCGAGGGCTCCTGCCAGTTTGTGAGCGATGTCATGGGAAAGGTACTTGACCCCAGCTCCGAATGACACAACAACAAAGCCATGCTCCGCTGTGTCATTCACCCATGTCTCAAAATCCTGTGCGATGTGAAAAAAAAGAGAGAGCTACATAAATACATTTTGTAGAGTTTGTATGCCTTTTAAATAAGATTTGTACTAGTATTATACAACAATACTCCATTAAGTGTTGTACTAGAGCTGTATTTTCAACATTTACATCACCAGTCACTCGTTTCATGGTAGATTTGTTCATGTGTATTGCAAGTATTCAAGTGACCCACATTAAAGATAATCTGATAATTGCAAGTAAACTGCTGAGCCTTATCTCAGATTATTTTTTAAGCATTAGAGATAAACAAACTGAACATGGTTTTTGATGTCTTTATGACTTCATGGTCACGGTCAACATGATTGAAGTTTATGGCAATGATTGCAGTGAGGTTTCTCACTCATTTAAGTCATTGAACTCACTAAACTTTGCCGAATAACTTAAAGCAATTTATCAATGAGCATACAAAACACTTAGTTTTAATAATGTTGTAATTTGAAAATTAATAGGTAGATAAATTGAGAGACTCCCGACTATAACCCCTTAACAAGTGTAGTCTCTAGTTATCATATTCCAGCTGGCACAGGTTATAAAATATATCTTGGTGCCTATTTAAATTCAGATATTAGAACATTTTCATGTAAAAAAATGCCCACAGGAGGAGTTTATCAAGAAAGACACATTATGTCTAATTCATGAAGCTGTTAAATGTATTCAACCTAATGCCTCAGAACTGCAAATAAGGATGTGCTAAGCTTGCATTCTGTAACTCGGTGCCCAGTTTTCCATTATACATTAACATTTTATATTATGACATAAATAAAAAGTGTTGATAGTTCACAAAGTCACTCATTTAAATGGACCAGTATAATTTTCCTGAACATTCTGTAACTAGATGACCTTATTTAACTGCACTGTGAGGCAATACGATCTCCTGTTTTTATAAAGTAAGTAATTTGTCCTTTCATAGACAGAAATACTGAGAACACTGAAATCTAATCTAAGTAATGGCCAAACTTTATTTATCAGTATGAAGCATGAATTTTTATCTTCTCTGAATTTCCTCTTATTGTAGTCTCTGCAAAGTACTGTTTTTTGTACAAAATGAAAACTGTGTATGCATCACCTACATAAAATAATATAGAATAGAAAAATGGAAAAAACAGACATGCTGTTCTGCTACGGGGATGACATTATGATATACTTTAATGTCCCTGTGGGGAAACTTGAAATCATAGCACTGCTGATTAATAATAATTTAGAAAACTCTATAAAACTGTGCAGAAGTCAATAACAAACATCCTACATGTTGGCAAAAAATAATCTCCAACACAAGCTAAAACATTCTCATCTAATCCATGCATCCACAACGCAACTGCATTCTTAAAAGGGTCAAACACAACGAACAATATTTCCTCTTGCACCCTTGGCGGATTCTGGCCATGCAGACAGTTTCGGTTTTATGTGCCAAGTTTTGAGATATCTGAGGTTTCTGCCACCGCCCCGATAAACAATAGAAGTCAAAAGACTTTCTTTTGAATGCTTAAATGAAACTCAAAAGTGTCCCATCTCTCTAGAGACAACGTCTCAGTTACTATGCGTAATTCACAGACTTCACTGACAAAAGTTTTCATTTGAACTATATTTTCTACTGAAAACAGTCCCTACAGCTGGCCATGTGGGAGTATGAAGTAACACCAAGTTAACATTAAATTAGTGTATAGTTACCTTGAATAATGGAATTGAGCTGAGGCATCCTTGTTTGCTTTTAGACACTATTGTTATCTATTATTTAGAGCAAAGTCAGATATATCAGAGCTCCTGTCGCAGTTACTACTTAGATGTTGACGTGAACAGTATTTGCAAGTCTGAAACTGGTGAGTACGGTAACATCCCTATGAGGTGATTGTAGATTATCTCATTATCTTGTATGACATCATTTCCTTAAGGAAGCTGAGTTACAGGGTTAAAGGGCTAAAGGAGAAAACTGAAATGATCTAATTGGGAAACAAAGACCCTACAAGCACTGCTCACGTGATGAACTTAAGGTCATATATAAAATTCAACACCTACCAACTATCCTAAGTGCTATCTACATTCATTGCTATACTGTAGCTTTGGTCTATGAATTAAAAGTTGCTGGAATATTTAAAATGTCAGCACTACAGGTAGAACAAAAGAAAAGAGAGGAGGCCTGTGGTATTCATCGGTTTCTGTCAACTGAGAGCTATACCGAGGCAGTGAAAACTAGACACATGACATGCCTTTAGAAAAATGATGACAATAGTATCCTCCTCCTCCTCCAGGGCCCTGTTCAGGAGCAGGAGACCTGTTCTGGGTTTTACTCAGAGGAGTTATCCACATCCACTAAACCTGCTTCTAGGAACAGGCTGCAGAATAGGGCATAGCCTGCCATCAGCTCATTACAAATGCTTTTCACTTGGCAGATTCTGGTGCGATTCCAGAAAATCAGAGAGCCTTTGAAGTTTAGAAAAGTATTTTTTGGTGTTTGTGTGTGTGTGTGTGTGTGTGTGTGTGTGTGTGTGTGTGTGTGTGTGTGTGTGTGTGAGCACGTGCGCAGATGCATTTGTGGAGCAGTGCATTGTATGGTAAAATACACATTTAAGAATGGTAAGTAAGTGACAGTGGGTGAGGAGGGATCTGGGAGCAGCCATGTTGAAGTGATAGAAGCAGAGGACAAGTAGAGGGAGGGAGGTGGTCCAGCTGCGGCAGCTAAGACCGGCCCTGGCACGGAGCAACCTAAGGGGCACACTGGGCTCTGTGTCCCAGCAGTGCAGCCCTACTGTCCCTACAACGCAGCCTCAGTGACCCCATAAAAGAGTCTCAGTGTCCCCAGAGCTCTGCACAGAACAATGGCCTTGTTCTCCTTCCACTTCCATTATAACTCCCTCCGCACAACACGACACAATGCGCCCTATTGGCTGTAGTGGCATTCCAAAACCCCCCGCAGTAGATACCGACGGCCCGCGCTCTCGTCGTTCGAACGCTGGACTAACCCCCCGTCACCATCCGCCTCTGCCCTCCATGACTCCCCTCCCTCTCTGCTCAAAATCTACCGTGTCCATTCAGCCCAAACCCATCCTCACCCCAGCATTGTCTATAAAAGCTCGCTTTGTAGCATGATGTGATAATAAGAGATACCAAGTGATAGCAGAGACAATGGGGACATGCAAGGGTGGATACAAAAAAATACAGAAACTAGAGAGTAAGGAGGAAATAATATGAGGACAAGACAAAGCTGGGGAACAGAGTGTCGATAAATTAATAGAGGTGTGTGTATTTACTCTTAAGTAAACTGACAATAAACTTCCTCAAACATGTTGAAGACATGGCTTTCTGGGTGAGACAAGTATGTGGCTTCATTCCATCCAACAACAGCTTCTCTTGAATGGATAAGAGCTACCACATCTTTTTGCCAAAAACAAATTCTTTCATGACAGCTTTTGAATAATTAACTGACCTTTGTCAATGAGAGACATCTGACTGAGGATACATACATTTGTGCAAAAGAATAAAACAAAAGGAAGGAACAGACTCTACAAATTGACTTTGTTAAATTTCTTGAGGTGCTTTTCTCAGAACACACACATGCTGAGAAAGGCTGAGCCCATAATGTCTATGTGTGTAAGCGGACTGTTCCTAAAGTGTAAGCGCTCCACCCATATTTACATATAATCCATCCTACACATAAAGCCAGACATTTGCATAAAATCATGCTCAAAGTATGTTGAAATGAGTTACCCACTGAAACGCAGTACTTCTGACACATTTTATATTCCAGTGCTCATATTGGCCCCAGTAGGCACAACACGTGTTTATGTTTGTGAAATCAAAATTTTTAAGTAGAGAATAAGAACATCTTTCCATACAGACCCAATACAATTAACCTTGTACGTACTTCAACCATAAAACAAAGATTCTCAGATATATAAGCTGTCTCGCACATAATACCACACAAACTCTTTTTGTCTCTCTTAGCCATCTCATCATGTGCCTGTCAGCTGGTCTGTGTGGCTCTCTCAGTACTGACCTGTGGCAGTGGGTTGGGAGGCTTGGTGAGGATGCCTCCTATGTACACCACATGCGGCAGGGTGGGCCTGGGGAACTCCAGAGCCATGTCAGTGCACAGCATCCACAGTCGGCTGCCCTGCACCAAGTCAGCCATGGCCACCTGAGGCTTCACTCCATGTTTCTTCATAATCCGGTCATACTTGGGTAATGCTATGTAACGGACTCCAAAGCGCTGGACCAGATAAACAGCTGTGTTGGTGATCCTCTGGACCAGAGACATGCGGTCCGTCAGCAAGGAGTTGAATTCAGGTACATATGAAAGCGGGGCTGGGGCACCCACTTCTGCAGGGTACCAAAGGCCTGTGCTGAACACTGCATATTTTACACCCAAGATATGAGCAATAACAAAACCGCACATCTCATTAGGGTCCACCAGCAGCAGGTCAAACTTGGCCTGCTTGAGGCGGGTCATGACCTCAGCACTGCCAACTACAGCATCGCAGTTCTGAGAGTAGTGGTCAAGAATGTCAAACAGTTCCAGAAATGTCAGGCGGCCTGAGAAGATGTTGCTGACTTTGGACTGGAGGAAATTGTCAGCTGTGCTGCTGTTAAAGATCCCTGGGTAACGCTGTAAGTGGTAGTGAGGCGAGGGGGGAACCTCACGACCCTCTGAAACTAGAAAATGGGTCTCATGGCCCTCCTGGTGCAAAGCCGTGGCCAATGTCTTGAAGATGTAGAGGTGTGATTCAAACATGATGGGCGGGACCACAATCACTTTAGCAGCCCATGATGCACTGGGACTCCAGGTGAGGAGGCCAAGGAGGAGGAGTATTGACGAGGGTAGGAGCATGGCTGAAATTATAAAGACATGAGCAATGTTAACGCTGTATGACACCAAATTAAAAGCAGAAGACAGTTACATCATACATACAGGTAGGGATGTCCCAATCTAGTTTTTTTGCCCCTTGTCCCAATCAGAGTCATTTAATATTGAGTATCTGCCAATACCGCGTCTCGATCCGCTTCTTGTATTTTCCTAGATAATACAGCTACAGAGTGCACACTTCAAAAACAAGTTATTAAAATCAATCCAATGTATATGCTTGGCAATTGAATAGCTCTGCAATGCATTAAGTAAAAAACTGCCTTCATCCTGTCTGAAATGTAGTGTCGAAAGGGTAGGGCATACCATGGCTCCAAAAGCTCCAGAGGACAGCGAAAACCTGCATTCTCTACCACAGCAATGGACTGGTCATCCAAAGCAATGAATTCAATTACCCTCTCTGTAATCTTTTTGGCCTTGTCACTGTCTTGAGGAAATTTCGCTCTCCTTTTAAAAGTATCCTCCAGTTTTTGTTGTTTCTGTGCAGCCATTGCCTGAGTTAACTGAGTGAACTCATTGTATTCCATTGAGTGTTTATTTTATTAGGTGCAATACCAAATTGGTAGTATTGGACACAACTCTGTTACTACCATCTCACGAAATGCTAGCATTGCAGACATTACAAGTGGATGTTGGACTGCTTTCATTTTCCAATTTAAAATATTTACAAACTGCAGATATGTTTAGCCACAGGTATGCCAGAATACGCTTCTACCTCCTACCACAAATTGTGCTCTCCGTTTACCACACCTATGACACCTGACATAAGATAAAGCTTTGGGCTTAGGTTTTTGCTCAATATAGCTGATACAGATCAGTTAAAAAATGCCTTGATCAGCCCCGATACTGATCTTTGAGATGGGATCGGGACATCCCTACATACAGGTACATTACACATTTGATACTGGGGCATATGAACCAACATATTTGGACTAATGGGTTTGCCCAAATACTGTATGACTTACATCTTCCAGGAAGAGCTGAACATAAAATCACAGTAAGAGGGTATCTAACCCCTCAAAAAAGGGAAGGAAGGACATTGGCCATTTCAAACTTTTATCTACTCTATGAACCTTAAACAGATTTTTCTCATGTTGTGCGCCAAACTTCAAGCCTGAATACTGAGCTGGTACTACGTCTGTGTGGTCTCATTTTTTCCCCGTAAAACTTTACCTTTCCTAATCAACCTTTGCCTTTCTTTCGATGTATTTCGATTCTACCCTTTCATCCCTCCTCATACTCTGCACAGCCATCACTGACATGGTGTGGGTAGCACCAACGTCATTCTAAACCTCCGGCCTCTCTATTCACAAACAGAAGCACAAAGAACCATTATCATGCCACCATGTCATAGGCCTGTGCCCTATATGCCTACACTCATTCTCCCTCTCACTTGGATTAATCATCTACAGTGGACACCTCTTTACGGAGAGACATCAATTAGCCAGGTTTTTCTAATCCACAATGACTAACCTGTGCTCTGCATCCACAGGGTGTCACATTTTAAGTAATGTGCTGACCTTTGGAGGAAAATGTATAAATGACACTCCATTGGTGTGATTGTGGCTTTGTAACCCAACATACAGAAGCTAAGTAAGCCATGCACACAACAAAGCCATGGGCGAAACAAGGAGTATTTGTTGGATTTAAAATAAGAGGTCCACATTTTTAACATCATGTTTAACAACATAATATAATTGCAGCAGATGATTACATTTTTAACCATTTTAGATAATATGCATAGCTTTTTGGAGCATTAGAGAAAGCATACATTCTTCTAGAACAGCTATTAACAGGTCCTAGGTTTAAACTTAAACTGGTCTGCTAATGTTTCCTGTGTGGAGTGTAAATGTTCAACAGTCCATTGAAGATTGGGGTAATGGGGTGTGTCGTTGTTTGAATATATATCAAATGGCATGACCTGTATTGTTTCTGCTGTCCATCTACTGATAGCATCTAAACAGGATCAGCCACCTGCATGTCCACAATATGGAGTTTCTCTCTGCGAACAGCTGGGGCCTGGTAGGAACTCAAGGACTCAAGGTGGCCACCATTTTGTTTAGCATTGTCCTGAGGATATCGTTACCAACACTTCTCAGCCCAGACTGTTGACGGTAACTATAGAAACCAGCCACTGTCTAGTGAGGACTGTGATGCGTCATGACTTAAGTTACTAACAATGGAGTCTGGTTACCCTGCGCACAGAGAGGGCTGAAGAAATTATCTGGATTAAGAGAATTAAAGAATAAGAAATGATGTACTGATCTGGGTGAAGACAAAGTGGAGATAGAAAAGAATAAGACACAAAAGTTGAAAAAAAGTAGAAAAAAATAATTAACATTTGTGAGGAGGGCTTTTTTATAAAGTATAACATCTTATGGTCAGCAAGTGAGAGCTGGGGTATATCAGCATAATATTTATATTGTGACATGAGATCACATTTTAACAGTTACATCACTATTAAGCGATCCATATAATTTGATTTATAGTTAAGTGTAATCTATAATGAATGCCTCAACCTGCATGTGCACCATATTTTATATTACTGGTGACTTTATTAACACAATAAGCAAAAAATGCTGCCACTGTTTCGTTTAGTCAGCATTGTCCAGTTCTATGATAAAACTGCAGTTTTACCTAATATACTGTACCCACTTTCTTTTCCTTAATTCACCTACAATTAATATATAAAGCATATAAAATCAGTAAGCAGAAATATATTTGAAATACTTCAATACTTTAACTTTGTCAAAATAATGATTACTATTAGCAAATTGTAATTAAACAAAAGCTAAATAAGTTGAAGTTTTGTTTTACATGTGTGAATTCTTTCTGATGTTATCACCTTAGAACGCAGGTCATTGCATTCAACATCCATTTGATTATTTTATATGATAATGCAAACATTTGCCATATTGTGATATAGATCATACCAGAAATATTTATATTGATAATATTACTTCATAAAGACATTTCAAGCTGCAACAACTACATCTAACCTTGTTGGTACCACATTTCAAAGTATGCTGTGCGCTAATGTGTCTTCTATTTAGATCAAGAGCAAACTAGCATGATAGAAACCGAATGACAATAACATAATTAGTTATTTTTGGGTAATAAACTACTACTTTGGCATCAACAAACAAAACACTATGAATAATTATAAACTCTGATCATATCTCTGTCATCATCTCAAATTAATTGGCCTGTATTTGAGCTTTACATTGTGTATTATAGAAAATCAAATTAATTATAGCTTCCCTAGAACAAATTAGCATCTATTCAGAGTATCATAAGATGGTAATTATACAGTGATAATCACTTTGTAATACTATAATCTAGACGAACATTTTCTTATTTAGCACAGCGGGAGGAGCAGCCTTGCTGCTGCCACAGCAGGGGTTCATTAACTCAATGCACCCTATTGAGAGGGGAGATGTGACTTCCAAGAACTGATATTAAGTCAAACACAAGTCAGTCCAAACTGTTTGTTTTGCCTCATATTTTTCAAATGGCACATGATGATCTTATCTAGAGTTTATCTGCTGCAAGATAATCCAACTGGGGCCTCTTGAAGGATGATTTTCAACATACCAAAAGCTGTTAAGTGTAATGGAATCATTATCTATAGCATGTCATTCTCATCATATCACAATTCAAACTTTGATGATAAAATCAAACATGCTGGCACATAGCTTGACCTGGTCTGCAACAAAAATCTTTGCGCATGTATGTGCAAACAGGCACGTCAACTCAAACTCTACTGAAGGTTAAGAATAATGACATGATATCTTATCCTCTTAAATTCAAAGTGGAACCTAGAGTGCTTCCCAGATAAGTTAAGTTAGGGTCAAGAGCCTTCAGATCTTGAATTTTGGTGAAAACAAAATGAAAGTGGAAAAAAAACTATTTGACTTTCACATGCCAAGGAAGGCATATGAGAAGCTGTTTATAATGGCAACATGGTCTCTTTGCATGCCCTTATCTCTTGAAGTTTCCTCAGCATTTGACACAGAGGGTATGTTTGATATAGGGTCTTCTCTATAACATGGTCAGTACACTATCCACACATTCCTTCACGTGTGTCATGTGTGTCAAATGTATAGAGTGATTACTTATCAAAGTGTTGCTCAATCCAGACAGCATGACCTCGAAGATTATATTATTTACTTTTGGATAACATACTATACATTGAGGCATTGGAACTGAAACATTGAAACATGGCATGGTAAAGTACTTCAACATGAGGAACTCACTCACCCACATTAACAGTCAATTGCTTTTTTTGATGCTAACTATACAGGGACACAGACATTCAGTATTCAATTCCATTCAGCTGTTTAAAACATTTTTAAAATTGCTTACTATGTACTGTTTCCTCTAACCTGCAGATTCTTGTAGTACCTCCACGACACCACAACCATCAACACACAAGAACAGGTAAGACAGGCTCTGTCATCCCAAGAGTTACTACCAAATAGAGTAGGGGACTGAGACAATGCAGCAAGGTTGCCAGTAACTAACCACAAAGGCTCATTAACATCATGCACTGAAAATAAAGAAGCACTGATGAATGCAAAGACTGGTTGGTAGGGGGGTATATGGTGGTAAATAAAAACAAAAAAAATGAATGTACACTTTAAAATATACTTATGCAATATACTCATTCTGTAGTAATAATTCCTGGGATGACATTTATCATTAAATTTGGATTGACAACCTTAATACTTGAGTACATGATTCCTCAAGTATGGCAGGCCGTCTCAGTCTAGGTGGTTTTATCCTTTTCATCCCTTTTAATGAGGTTAGCTTTGTGTAATGACACACTTCATGGCACACACAGAGAGTTTGACTTCAAGCAATACTGTACCACAAAGATTTCCTAGAGGATGAAATTAATCTCTCCAAATCAAAAGAATGTTGGCATGTTTGGCGGTGACTTGCGTATCTGAAAGCAGGACTTCCCTAGTCACCTCTAACCTTCAGACTCACAGTTACTGTTTTGTTTTATCAAACATCTGGTGATTGTTTTGCATTGGTGCGACAGGACTGGCGAGGCAGGTAACCTGATGTACTGTAGATCCATTCATTGAGGGGAAAAAAGAAAGAGAAATACTGCGTTCAGGCCAAATAAGCTTGGAAGAGTAGTTTCACCTTAGTTTTCAGGTCACATACTGGAGGATAGATAGCCCATTGTGAATATATGGTCGAGAATGACTCGTTACCTTCTGTCATGTAATCAGCTGTAATGAGATCATAAAGTGTTTTATAGACTATAATTTTAATATCACTGATACTCAAACTCTGAAACTGACTCAAAAGTGTCATGACCAGTATAGCTTGTTGTTTTAAAACAGTTTTTCTGGAACTTAATACAAAACTCACATATCTCAGTGTTATGAGAGTGTTACGACTGGCCAGAAGTATGTCTTAGAGCCTCTTAATCTAAAAAAAAAAAAAAAAAAACAAAATGTTACAGATGTAAGTCTCTTTTAGAATTATGATATAAAGACGCAATAAACTAGACTGTTTTAATATTGTAACAGACAATAGACAAATTAATATCAGGGCCAGTTTACGACTGAGTTCACATAGAAAAGTGATGAAGCAGCCTAAAGTAGAGGAATCGCCCAGGGTGACATTTATGTTTGTACTTATATTATAATTCGCAAAGGACCCTGAACGCCACACAGCAACCTGACTACAGCTGCGTCTCCGGAGATTTGGACTGTCGCACCTGATATTTCAGTAAAAACAGCCAAACTGCACGGACGAGTTCTCAGCTTTTCACTTCAAAAGTATCCGCTTTGCAACTCTACGCTCCAAACAATGAAGGCAAACAGGAGTTGTGTTGAGTAAAGCGAGCTGAGTTTACGATGCACCTGTGGAGATACGCACTTAGATTGTCTCTGTTGGCCTTACCTTGTGACTTGGATGTTGCACAGGACAGGTGAGGAGTAAAAATGCAGTAGTCCTAATTTTCTTGAAGAGAAATTTAAAGTGTCGGGGAGATGAGACACAAAAAAGGGCTTAGAAAAAAATGCCTGTGAAGTAAAGTGGATCCCCGGGTATCGAAGACGACCAGAGGGAACATTAAACTCCCACTCCCTCCTTTCCACAGGGGCGGTGAAAGGCGGGACTAGCGGTGTAGCACGATGAAAAGGGAGTGGCAGTGAGGAGAGGACAGCCGGAGTGGTTAAATCACAATAAGGGTGGGGGGTATCGGATCATACAGGTACTTTGCACTCAGTAACAACTGACTCCATCCATGTTGATACTGTCAACAGTTGGAATGAGTGTATGGGTCATTTGTTAGGACTGATAAATGATGCCACCTTTCCCCGCCTGACATCATATTTCTTTGATTACATTGTTGATCATATATTATAGGAGGATAGTGCCTCTGACTTAGAGGAAAATCATGAATGCTTATCTGAAAATAATGTTCAGATGGTCATTGGTTAGGCTAAATATTGATCCCATCTATTATCCCGTTCTAATGAGACATTATACACCGTTTTAAGTTCAAGGGCTCAAATTTATGATTGTTTGTTGATTACCAATTAACCTTTTGATCATTTGTGGGTAAAATTTGATTACCTCAATAGTAAAAATTGCCAAACACAACTTCCCAGAGGCCAAATTGGAGTTTTTAAATTCCATGTTTGTCTGACCACCCATCCAAAACTAAAAAATGTTTCAGTTTATAATGATATAAAAGAGAGAAAAGCCAAAATTTTGAAGTTTGAGGAGCTGGAACCAGAAAATGTTTGGTATTTTCGCATTAAATATGACAACAAACAATTTGTAATTATAAAAATTGTTGAAGATTAATTTTTCAATCAACCAATCAGTTTACTCTATTAATTTTTTCAGCTATAATGAGTTGTAACTAATCGTTTTATTAATGGTTACAAAACCACTATTTAATGCTTTATAGATCAGTTGTAAGCATTTAATAAGAACAATTCAGTTTGCTAAATTGTGAGTAATCCCTTGGCTGGTGTCTAACTTTTCTATTTGGTAATAATGTAGTTACTGCTACTAATACTTTCTGTAAATCTCATCAAAAGGTTATTAATAAAGGGTTTTTAATCCATCAAGTGCTGTTATTGATAATGTCAATAAACGTAGCTATATGTATTGGTCAAACGGTCCAACCACGCAAAGGGTTTTTTTTGGAACAACCCAAAAGTTATTATTTTTAATGGCTTATAGTTGATCTATAAATCATTATTAAACTATTCATTTACCATTTACAAAGCCACTATTTACAACTTATAAACTCTTTTTTAAACAGGTGCCTTATTAAAAAGTGGAACCCATATTGTTTAGCCTATATCTTGTCCTGTTCTAATCAAGATCTATGCATTAGAAACTGTAAGAAACACTGCAGCTTGAATTCTTTATTGTGGTAATGAGAGATTAGAAGAAACAGACAAACCCGGTAGATTCTTTAACCATTAAGGCAAGTCAAATATTATGTTATTTACCAACATATTACATGAATATAACACTATCTATCTATCTCACCCACTCACCTTTGTGTGTGTGTGTGTGTGTGTGTGTGTGTGCATGTGTGTGTTCTCCTAAAACCACATTGCTCAAAAATGCTTTGTAATATATCTTTATAATTAGCTATCCACAGCAAATTGTTTTGCTGAGCCACATTATTACACCATCAGCACCAGTCCAGTCCTTTGTGTGTGTGTGTGTGTGTGTGTGTGTGTGTGTGTGTGTGTGTGTGTGTGTGTGTGTGTGTGTGTGTGTGTGTATGTATGTGTGTGTGTTGTATGTTATAAACTGAACTGAACTAAATTTCACTAACTGTTCAAACAATACCAGCTGATGTTAATGTGGAAGAAGATTGTGGATAGTTTTGTCTCGATTTATCCACCACATAATCAATTCACAGGGATACAGCACAATTTATAGTACACACACATTATATTATAGGTGTGAATTTGAGAAACCTGTTATACTATTGCAGTTTGCCTGCAGGGGTGGTTGGGAAAGGAGGCTAGGTTATCTCCCCACTGGCACACAGACAAGAGAGGACAGATGCTTATCAGGCAGAAAAGAGCTTGAGATAAAGAATTTAGGTGGAGGGTTCATTGTAATTATGCTGACACTAGGACTTAACAATCACACAAAATAGTAAGTCTGTGTAGTCTGTTTACATGGTAAACACACACATGCACATACACTTAAACTGAGGGAAATGCAAAATAATTTTGGGGGAGTGGGGATTAGAGAGCAGAGCCATGGTGTGTGTAAAGACAAATGGATGTTTCTTCTCTAACAGTGATCCATTTGTTCATGCATCTGTCCTCCCCCTCCACCACACACACACACACACACACACACACACACATACACACACTGTTCATCTCTTTCGATACATTCACTGCCCTCGCCATTTCCTCAGCTATGCCCTTAGTCATCATAATATGCCACATTGCTATTGGCTACTGGGCTTGAGCATCCGCTCATCCCTCCAATCCAAAAAAGGCCTGTATGTAGATTGGGAGTGTATGCGAGTACTCACTCGCCATTTGTCTGTTAACTGGCTCCTGCCCCCATCCGCTCCTTCTCTCTGTTTCACTCTCTCTTTTCTCCCCCTCACTCTTCCTATGCTATTCTCTTTCTCCCTTCCCCCCCTCCCTCTCCTCCTCCCTTCCTTTCACCTGCCCCACACCCCTCATGTCATATCATGTGTGTTACCTGAGCTCCATATCAATAGTTAATCACCCTGGGACACCCAATCTACAGAGCATGACAGAACTCTCCCGTGGAGAGTTGTGGCGGTCATGGTGTGTACCTGTGTGTGCATGTGTGTGTTAGAAAAGGAAGACAGAAAAGGGGGCAGCAGGAGTGCAAAGACTTGCATATTTTGAGAAACGTCAAAAGCTGCTGAGAGAGCTGGGAGGGCACGGAGGCGAGGAGACTGCAAACAAAGAGAGAGAGATAGAAAAACGGGCAAGGATGAGAAAGCAGAGGGAGCTTGGATTGTGCAGAAATAGGCAATAAAACTGACACACAAGGCAATAATCTGATGTCTGCCTTAGTCATGGGATTCTAAATATATTATAAAATGACCAAATGAATAAATACTACTTTTTCTGTCTGTATGGAAATTAAACTGATTTGAACACTGAATTTAATGCAACATGGCTCCACAAACAAAAGGTGGTCAATATTTGCATGATAGAGGGTCTTAATATGTTTTTGAATTATATTTCTATTTTGTGAATTTAGGATTTGGGAAGACTGCACTTCTATAAATGTTCTGTTCTGCTCCCTAGTGGACAAACATTAGTATTACAATGAAGTAACCAGAAGTCAGCTTTATGTTTGTTACATGTAAAAATTAATACATATAATTTTTTATCAATATTATTAAGATAAATACCTACACAGGTGACATTTACACACAGTCTATTCACTTACCTCAGTAGTTCTGCTGATGTGTGAAGGGTGATTTGCATATTTTTTCCCAAACATCCTTCCTGCCAGATGATTAATTAATCAGAGGGTTTCATCAGCCAATTGTTGCCAAGATGAAAACTTTGCTGATGTTCTGGTGACATAGTAGTCAAATGAAGTACATTTCATTCACAGCGCAAAACCACAAATATGCCTCAAAGGATGTTACAATTAGTACAGAATACGACATCCTCTACCCTTAGATTAGGATTAGGAAAATCTGTGTTTCTATATGTAATGTTAATATTCTATTATTCAGCGCTCAAAGTCAATCTGGTGTCAGATATTACATCATCTGTACTGACTAACAAAAGCTGTCTTCATTGCATGATAGGAGTTATGATGTGTACTCACCTTTTATGGAAATTAACTTGATCGTAATCATAGTAATGCTGACCGTAATCCTGCAAGGAAGCAACATGATGTGACTGACAGGCAGTTAGCGGTTAGATTGTGATAAATTTATCTTGTATCAAGTCTAGAGTAGATATAATACAATACAGACAATTTCACCTTACAATACTACTTTTGCAGCCCTCACAGAGCTTCTATTCCCTGGTTTAACTGGGAAGTTGGCCTGTCACTGGGCTCATGCAGCCATGTGACCTCACAGACATCAAACATAGATCCCTCTTTTGCCACAGCAGAGTCCTTTTTAACTTCAATAAGACTGGTTTAACAAAAATGTACACAAAGATACAGCATATAAATCACTTCTGATCACTATTTACTGAAGCATCTGACTCTACAAAGGGAAACAGTGCAAAGTTCTGTAAATGGGTAACATCTGTTTTGACTCAGTAGCTGTGAGGGTCAAGTTGCCCTCTATCAATATGTTCAAAGTTCAGCTTGGGACCAATGGTGCTGGATATCACATTTTCAGAAGCAATCATTTGAAAATGTTTCTTAACAGTGGTGCAATATTAAGATTATGGGAGATCAAATATATTGCCATTGTTAATGGTGTGAAATAGATGTGTGAAATACATTTTTAGTTTAAAAACTGCAAATAATAAATAATAAATAAAGGTGAAAAATAATGTACCTGTACATTCATATCATGTCTGCTGTCCTCACATGATCCTGGGTTTTGCAGTACAATATGAGTGCCTTGAAAAGAAAGCCAAGGGGAGAGAGAGAGGGGATTGTTAGAGATACTTTTTTTTATAGAGTGCTGTAGAGAAAGTGGAACAGAGGAGAATATATTCAGTGATAAGATATGGACGATGAGTTTTCTCTGACAGATGGCGAGGAGTGAATTTTCTGTTCTGTCTGGAGTTGGAAGGTCATTTCTCAGTCGGGAAGGCAGGAGTCAGTAGTCGAGATTGTGTTGAGTGATGATCTGGTCAGCTCAGGGAAAGGACAGCTAAGTATCTGGAAGTGGCAGAATATGAATAAACTGCTCGGGTAGCCTGGAGGTCTTCAAGGCCAGATTCCCTCGCAGCCTTGTACATGTGCACTAGGTGTAGCATGCACAGCTGACTATTCTTGTAGAGTAGAAGAGGATGACATAGGTTTGAGAAGTGGTGTTTTCAGCCTTCTGGATTCTGGAGCCCAGCAATGAGGGTGTTACAGTAATCCAGAAAGAAAATGACTACAATTTTGAAAAAGGGCTGAACTAAGTCCTTAATGAAGATTTGTCTGATCCCTTGGATGTTATCAGGGTGGAGTTGCAATGATAAAATATACAGCACAGTAGGAGCACTAATACACCTCTTGACTGTGGGACTGTAAGGGACTGAGCTGGCAGGCACAAAGAGTTGCAGGTAGATTTATTAAATTTTTTTAAAGAGAGAGAGGAGAGTTTTATTTACCCAAAGAAGAGAAGTTCTAGCCCCATAAAAGAGGTCAAATAAACAGAACTAAACTCAGACTGTAACAATTTAACAAACTGAACTGACTGAACTGAACACACTATCAACTGAACTGAAACCCAATATATTCTAAAGAAACAAACAAAATAAGTAATTATACGTAGATTAAGAAATAGATTAAGAAATGATCACAGCAAACTGAATAGTAAACTTTTTATCACAGGAAAATGCCCATCTGGCCATGTAATCAGTGTCAGGAAAAAGAGACAGCGGAGAACATCCTGATTTCATGCAGGAAAAATTAAGAGAAAAGAAGGGTGATGCTTACAGGTCTACAGAGGCTAGGACGAGTGGAGGCCAGGGTTAAAGATCTGCTTGAGTGTGGGGACACGGTAGAGGAAAAACACTGTAATAGAATAGTATTTGGACAACAGTGGATGATTATATCCAGAGGGAGGCAGTAATGCAACTTAAAGGATATCAACTGCTGGAAAAACCAGAAGAATCAGAGGCAGAAGAAGAAGCAGAAGAAGCAGAAGAAGAAGAAGAAGAAGAAGAAGAAGAAGGAGGAGGAGGAGGAGGAGGAGGAGGAGGAGGAGGAGGAGGAGGAGGAGGAGGAGGAGGAGGAGGAGGAGGAGGAGGAGGAGGAGGAGGAGGAGGAGGAGGAGGAGGAGGAGGAGGAGGAGGAGGCATCTTTTGCAGTCGCACCCTCAGCACAGGTAACTCAAGAAATAAAAATTAGAACAACCTAAGAGAACTCAACTAAAGACAAACTATAGTGTTGACTGTACAAAAGTAAATGTGCACGCTACAAAAGGAAACTACTCTACTGTCAAAACTACTGAATTAAGTATAAGTATACAACTTAGGTATACTTATATACAAATATAAGTATACCTAAGTTGCCTATACCCAATATAAGTAAACCTTAATAAGATAAAAATTTGCTATAGTAACAACATGGAGAGGAGAGACTCTGCAGATTAAGTCATCATGAAACCAGACTGGCTATTATCTGAAACATGTTGAGAGAGCTAAAGGCTGCATTTTTTCAAAGCCCAAAGCTTGTGCATTATTGTTTTTGCTATGTGGAATAAGGTCCCTGCAATTATGCAAAGAAATGATGGGAAAGAATGGATGGGAAACTGTTATATAGGCTTTAGTATAAGGTGGCTCGGTATCTGGGAAGGAGGAGGTTCACGCACCACATTCTTTCTTCTTGACAGTACAAGGTTTGTGGGACAGAGATATGAACCAGTAAAACATCTACTGTGTATTAGACACTGTTGGTGTTGTAAGAGCTGTACAGTACAGTAGTTATCCATCTACACTGCATTAGCAGTTAAATAGGTACATCTGTACACTCTAATTCAATTGTTACAACAGCCTTACAATAAATCCAACCTCTGTAAATGTTCTAATGTTCACTTTCATCGACACTTTGTCAAAGAAGTGTTCATTAAACATAATGGTTATTTTAAAGACTATATTTAGTGGTGACCACGTTATATTAAGACGTATTCTGTCCCCTTCTTCTATGTGTGTATGGGGAAAAGCTGTTCAGCATAATGCAGCCCACTACAACACCATGTCTCAAAAATGACCATAGAACCATGAACCAACAGCTCCCTAACACCAGTATGAGCAAAAACTGAACACTGTCGATTACTTACTCACCTTATTAACAATTAACAACAATGTTTTGGTCCTCAGACCCCCCCCCCCCCCCCAACCCCCAAAAAAGGAATCCCTCTTCCAGGATGGACACAGACATACAATACATGCTGTGTGTACTGTGTGTACAAATTTGTGAAAATGAGAAAAATTGTTACATGGACCTGATTTAGTGCACCAGTTTATATTTGCACACTGATGCTCTTGTTTTAGTTCAATAATAACAGTTCTAGTGCTTGGATGCATCTCGTCTGCTTAGTGTAATGTCTAATAATCACCACAAGGGGGAGAACAAACACTACAACCAAAACACCTGCAGTAAGATCCCATTAGTTGATTCACAATATGCCAGTGACTACATCACAAATGGTGCACTTCTCATCACCACTCTTTCAACTAGTCTTTTCTTACTTGCACGTTTATTCACGGAGCCACATACAAAGACTCTCTGTAACTGCATCAACTTTAAAATGTCTTGTGTGACTCTGGCTCTCCGAGCTACAGCTCAAAGACCTGTTAAGTCCCCTAACTTGAAACTGTGGGTAGTACACTCCTGTGCATGAGACAATGGACACAATGATATGTGAATACTAAGTTTAAATGGAAAACTGCAGCCTTTTAGATAGAAAAAGCATGTCAGTATGTCACTGAGGTATCATGGATCAGTTCAGAAAGGCAGCTGCTGCGTATTTATTTTCCCTTTGGAAAACAGCCTTCACATTATGATAAACTTAAGTGACAGATGCATAATTTTGTCATAAAAATGACAGGGTCACCTTCTCAAAAATTCACAGAGAATCATTTGAACGAGTCTAGAGGTCAAAACATTCATCCATCCATTTTCTGTATCGCTTATTCTGTTGTTTCTCCCACCCCACCCCTCTCTATCTCTCTCTTTTTACTTCTTTCCCTCTCTTATGCTCACTCACTGGCTCTGTAATCAGCTCTCTCAGCGATGGCCATTTTGTTTCTGTGTGCCTTATCTCCTCTTTGCAGTTTCCCTCTCTGTCATTACTCTGCTATTAGCGTTTCATCCTGGGGCTAAAACACAGGACTCACACTGACCTTATAGTCACAGCTATGCTCAAAACGTCTGCTTTGCAAGATAACACAGTCACCCTGCTCCCTCCTCTCCTCTCCTCTCTCTCCATCTCTGTCTCTCAAACACACACACACACACACAGCACCACATTCAAAACAAATTCACTCACATACACCTATATATAAATGTAACTACACAACCACACACACAAAATGCTGGACAAAATTCCATTTGCACAAATTTCATAAAACTGCTACTAGATTTGAAGCGAAACTGACTCATCTCAAATGTTTAATTTGACTAAAGAACAGAGATTACATGAAATCCAATTAAAGATTTAGACATACCTGAGTCTCTCTCTAGTTCAGCTTCTTTTTAAATTACCTTCTCTTTCCCATCATGATGGGGAGAGACAGAGGATGCAAGAGAGAGAGAAAAAAGACCGAGTGCCTCTTATTATATATTATAATATATTAATATAATTATAATTTTTAGAATTCTCCATTATTTCCGACATTGTGATTTAATCTTTCGCAGTAGCTACTGTTTGAGTGACACTCATACCATTAAAGCATGTTAAATTCTGCTACAGTGGACAGAGATGTACTTAGATGTACTTTTGGTCAGTTTTTCATGCATTGAATTAGAGGCTCCTTATGTTCCAATTAAGAAAACTTTTAATGCTACAACATACAATAGGCCTTTTTCACAGAATTAATTGTATCATGTCACATATGGTTCATACATTATGGCTCAATTCCATATAGATGCTACCATTTCAGGGTGCTAGTTTTGCACATGTGGCTGAATTAGAGCAAATCCAAGCTACAAGAGCAGTTGTTATCTATTGTCTCCAACATTCAGAAATCTTTTGGAAAGCCTTCCCTGAAAAGTGGAGATTGTTATATCAGCATATTAGTGCCAAATAGATGTTTAATAATCACATAAGGGTGCCATGTTTGGGTGTCCACATACTTTTGGTCATGTAGTGTAAGAGTACAGAGTGGCATTTTCACAGTAAAGTGCGATATGGTATTGCATGGTAGGCCTTTCTATGCAGTTTTTTTTAAATCTACGGAATAAATTCCTATGGTAAGCTCACCCTAATTCTCTCTTGATGGATTTTCTACTCCCTTTTACCCCAAATCCCGTCACCTCACCTCCCTCTCTCCTCTCATTTCCTCCCTCCCACCGTCTGAGTGAGCAGGTGCACAGTGACAGAGTCACTGAGCTGTGAAATCTCCACTCCTTGAGACACGTTTCATGCCTCTCCCATCCAAATACACACTCACACATTACGTTGTTTTTGTCCTATTTTTCTCAAACTCCTCTCTTTCTCCATCTCTCTTTTTCTCTCAGTCTGTGTAAAGATTGAATCAATAATGTGTGATGTTCATGAATTTACTTAAGAGGAGGGAGAAAAAAAAGGAAAATCAAACTACAGTGGAATGAAAAATCTATGCAGAGTTTCATTAGGCAACAACAGAAATGTGTGTGTGTGTGTGTGTGTGTGTGTGTGTGTGTGTGTGTGTGTGTGTGTGTGTGTGTGTGTGTGTGTGTGTCTCCCCTGCATATGTCTCTGACCACATCTACATCTTTAATGTCTGAGACTGAATAATGTATGAACCCCCTGGGCTGGAAGACACACACACACACACACACACACAAAACACCTCTTTTACTGCTTCCATTTGCACAAATGACATATAGCACAAGCAAACAGTAAGCCATAAAAGAAGGACGGCTTCATCCACAGATGTAACACACCACCATTTTCACAACTACGTCATCACTGAGACTTGTGTTGATCTGAAAGAACAAAGCGCTGTTCAAAGTGGACCAACACCTCTGCTCTTTCAACCACAATGGATTTCTCTACTACTAGTTTCCTGTTTACATGCTGCACACTTCCTGTCGGCGCAAACACAGAGCTCACATCAAACGTCTTTTACTTTTCTTTACCTGTGCGTGCTCATGTGGTTGACCATTTAGCATCTCAGTTGTGCACATGCCACATGATACACTCTCGTGTTCCTCCTTGATGCAGTCATGCATGCTTCATAGTTCTAATTTGACTTTCAAATATCTGAACCCTGTCATCTTTTCCACATGCCCACACACACACACACACACACACACATATATGCACACTCATCTCTTCCACAGCCTCTTATGAAGATGAAGATGTGAAGCTGAGGTCAAGGTTGGTTTCTACAGCAACTGTGCATAATGATGTCCTGACCCTGCTGACCATCAGGCTTCTCTCTGAATAATATTGTAATAATATTTGTCTAACTTGCTCACCCTCTTTGTGTTTGCAAGGTTTCTCCTCTTTTCATCTTCCTCCTTTCCGCATCTCTTTATCTTGTTCAACCACAAGCATGTGAAAAATTAAAGGAAAAACTTGAATAAATAAGTGGAGAAATGCACAAACTTCCATACAGCTGGCACAAGAGGTCAACGAATGGTTTGATAAGTATGAACATGATGTGAATCATATGATATGGCATAAACAGTCACCAGATTTCAACCCAACTGAACACCCATGGGATATTTTGGGCATTTCTCCACCATCTTCGTCAAAGCACCAAATTTGTGAAGGAGCACTGAAGCTGTTCTGGAGGCTTTTATGCTCCAGCACCTTACTAAGACATGTCAGTTGGTTTTTGTTTTCCAGTTTTGCTCAGTTGCTCAGTGCTGTAAGCACATTTTTGAAACCACATCATTTTATACTGAGCTGCACAACGCTCCTGCAAAAGGCTGCATGCACTCAAACAATTTAACTCGTGTCAAAAGTAAAGAACTTCATCAAGTTCATCACCAGAATGACACAATCCTTTATTTTTCTTTAAATCAAGATAATCAGATCTAAGGGACTGTGTCAGTGTGACAGAAGAGAATAAAAATGTCTTATTGAGACTTACATACAGTCTTAATAATTGGGTTTACATACTGACACCCAGTAATAAAGTCAAATATCCTCTACAGCCAGCTGAATAAACTCAGCTCACACAAACATCAGTTTCAACAGTCCTATTCACAGTTATTTTACGTGACAGTAATGTAAAACAGAAACTAGATCAATCAAAGTAAAAGTAGAGAAAAATGTCTCAATACAACAAACTCATGTAAATAAGGAACTATTTAGAAATCAAATACAAAATACAGCATTTTATGTGATATTTGGTCTTACAATACACACACAACCCTCACCTACATAACATACAGTATATTTTCACACCTTCTCTTCTTTATGAACAAGCCATTGTCATCTTATGTCTGTGACGTATATAAAACTATAGTTTTTGAGAAATGAAACTGAGGTGTTGCACCTGTTAACTACATTTGACAACAAGTTGCGTCAAAATTTGAGGACGAACATGTTAATACAGAAGTTGAATTTAAAAATGAATCTGTTTCAGTTCTTTTTAGGACACTAGGACTACTGAAAGCAAATGAACATTTATGTTTGAAAGGTTGTTACAGCTGGCTCAGATATTTTACGCATCGAACATGATGATGAACATGTCTGAGAGTTAAACAAGAAGAACTGCAATTTGTTACCAAGGTCGGCCACAAGCTTGTGACCTCCCTCCCTCTATGTTGGTAGGTAGTTTTATAGATGTTTTAAAAAAAAAAACAGTTACAGGTATATTTATATTATTTATTTATTATTTATAAATATTTAAGTTTTGAAAACTCAAATAGGAGGTTGGCATGAAAGTGTGGTAAAGAAGGAAACTGCCTAGAACTGAACACATTTTTGGAATTTTATTCATGTATGATTCCCTTTTTTGCCAATGACTCTGGGCCTCTTTGACATACTGTAGTGACAAAGCTGCAGACTAGTCCCTGTGGTATCCTGATGTATCCCAAAACAAGTACAGCAACTACTCATTTTCCCTCACTTGAAACACCTTTGCAAAAACACCTCAACCACCCCGAGGAAGAATGTGTCGGGCTCTGCATATCCCACAAAGGACCAACTTCACAGGGAATGGTTCCACCCACCGCCACAAATCATCCAGAGCGGGCCATTTAGGTGCATTTCTTATGGAAACCATGTTATCTTGTAGCATCAATTTACAGTCCTGAGCTAACCTCTGCCAGGAATGTGAGTGAAGCTCTCTGGACTCACTACTGTACAAACAAGCCTGAGCGTCTCCCATGAGATGGCTGTAACAGAGCAGAAACATGGGAGACATAAAGGAAACACACACACACACACATGTGCATGCAAACAGTAGGCTGAGTGCATATCTCTTTTGGGAAATAATTGTCTGCCACTTGAATTTACAGTGTCTAAGTGATATTTTAGAGTGAACTATATTGATATTATACTTTTTTCATATGCCATCTGGCATAAAGCATTCTTAGAAGCTTCTGTATTTTTTTGCTGTGATTTGCACCTATCTACTTTCTAATCTTTATCAGATTGCCAAATTTATTTTTCATAAGAGGTACTCAATGGAAAACACTTTTGCGGTGGCCTCATAACAGCTCACAGCGAGCCGTAATGACTGTTTCCTCCGCACTAAGGAGAGGGAGAGAGAAAAAAGGAAAAGAGGGACAGAGCGCAGGGTCCGCGCACGGTGCCATGCGCGTTCCCGATTTGCTGCGCACAGACAGCCGGTGCGGAGAGAGAGAGAGAGAGAGAGAGAGACAGAGAGAGAGTGAGAGAGAGGGGGGGGGGGGGGCTGCTATTACTAGTGACAGAAAACGGCAGCGAGCACATACAGTCTGGAGAGCAGCTGATGCGACAAGGTAGGAGAAAAAGCGTCTCCGCATCATTCAGTTCAGTGTTGACGATCAGTAATTCATGGCTGATGTGATGCGGATTGAACTGCCTCTGTTTTTTTTTAACGCGATTGCGGTGTCCTAAAGCCTGAATCTGATGTCCTCTCTCCGCGCTTGTTGTTGTGTGTCCGCAGATGCTGAGCGTCGCCTTGCTATGTGTGTGCGCCGTCGCCTTCGGACACGTCTCCGCTCGCTCCGACAGCGGCAATTTTTTGGATGATAAGTGGCTTGCTGGAAGATGGGATAAATTCAGAGATGTAAGTAATATTTCCAGCTTATGTTATTATCTCATTTACCCCCCCCCCCCCTCCCCTCACACACAAACACACACCCCCATTTCCCTTTTGCCCATAGCCACCCTCATTGGTTTGTGATCATGCGCTTCTCGTTTTCTCGTTGTGTCCAAACGACGCGTCACGGGGCCCGTTGTGGTGTCTGTCACACGTTCATCACCCGCTCCAATGAGACAGATGATCCTCGTCTGCGAGTGTGTTTTCGCAATAGCCGTCTTCTGCTTAACAGAGATAGCGGAGGCCTTCGCAAAACACAAACGCACATCGCCTAGCTGTCCGAGAGGCACCACTGAGTTGCCGAAAGGGGCCTAATTACGGGCAGGTATGAGATAGGGAGTCTGCAGCCGTGAGGCCTGGATGTGCTGCTTGCTTAGAGGAAGGACCACCTGCCGTAAGACTGTAGCAAACAAAACCAGTGGAGATTTAAGCCCGAGTGTTATGTTTTAGCCATTACATTCATGTCTGTGTTTGTTTGTGTGTGAGGCCCCTACTGTAACAAAATCAGCCCCAGTTGGGAATATAACAGTATATTGATAAAAAAAGAAGTAGAGCAACTGTAAACTCAAACACACACACATTTCAAGTCCCTGTGGGAACATTAAAGGAATATTACACAGTGTCTCTGTGTTCATCTCCCAGTGGTTCCCTCTTTCAACCAGTGTAGCAGTGATTGTGTTTGAACCGATCTGGTTGATTATGCTGCTGGTGAGTGTCTTCACATGGCAGACTTCAACAAGGTGCTGTCAGCCACCATTACCCTGACATGTTTATATAAGGCCACTTAGCACAGTAATGCTGCTGCTGATTGTCATGGCACATACCATACAGCCTCTGATCATGTAGCTGAGCTGCCAGGTTGCTGGAAAGAAGTAATGTATTCATGATTTTACATCAACCTTTCAATATATGTGAAGACATGCGTGTTTGTTACAGTCGTGTGACCCTTACACATAATTTAGCTTTGTACAATGATTTAAAATGTGTTTAGTTAGAACAGCTGTAGATAGAGGGTGGAAATCACTGCTTTAAAATTCAATGTAGAAAGTCAGTTTGTCTCTTTCAGTACAATAGTACAGTATAGATTTCAGGTGGAGTGTATTTCTTAGGAGGATATCTTGCCTCTAACCACAGATTGCAGTAAATGGGTCCACACAACCATAAGTGATTTGTACATGTTTGCACTTGCGCGCACACACACACACACACACACACACACACACACACACACACACACAGCAACAGATACACCAAAATAAGACAGGTGCACACACATACATTACAAGAGACAGGCCTTTTGTTTAGGAGCTATACTTTGATGAGCTGAAAAAGCAACATAATGCACCAGAGATAATACACCTTTTACTCACACTGGCTTTAATGAGTGGGTTTACCTCCATGCTGCTCACATGCAGAGGGATTTTTTCTGAGTGAAAGCCCTTGATTTGTTTGATGTCAGAGAGAGAAACAAAAGCAGGAGCAATATTCTTCTCATCTTGTCTTTTTTTAGACAAGTTTTCATGTTTGTTTTCTTTAACTTGCGGGGTCATCTTTTTCTGTCACTCACTTCCCCTGCCTGTCAGACATAAACATGTGAACCTTTTAGCTCAGGTGGACCCATGTGATACACATTAGGTCCAACTATTGAGCAGGATTTGGATTATGCAAATAGGACAAACGCTGGAGAGGAAATGTGATTGGCCATGAGCTGTGCTATTTAAGATGAGCTGTACTCTTTTAGATATAGTGAGACAAAGATGGTGTGTGTGTGTGTGTGTGTGTGTGTGCGTGTGTTCGTGTGTGTGTGTGTGTGTGTGTGTGTGTGTGTGAGAGAGAGAGACAGAGAGAGAGTTGAGAGAGCTTGATGACTGTTAATACAAAGAGAGGTCTAAAAATACCCTCGATGGCATATGAGAGGACACTTAACCTATTCAGAGCAGAAATGAATAGATAGATAGATAGACAGATAGAAAGATAGACAGATAGTTAGGAGGGACAGGGTCATGAGAGTGGAATGATTGGCGATGAGCTGAAGGCTCTGTGTACATTTTTGTCTGTGTTTTAACCTTGAAGCCCAAGCGGCACAGGCATTAGAGACAGAGGTGGTGGTGCACAAAGACATTATGTGCTCCGTATAGCTGTGCGCGTCTTTCATTTCCTGTTTTCTGTTTTTGCTGTGTGCCAGATTGTGGGTATCTTTGTGTTTTTGCATTCTTTCACAGTGGAATTTATCAGTACACAATATAACGGTATTCAACTTAATAACCAAAGACGAGTGACAGTTTTGCAAACTTACTCATCTTTGTAGCCAACTATACTAGAACTGCAATGATTAGTTGATTAGTTGTCAACTATTAAATTAATTGCCAACTATTTTGATAATTGATTAATCATTTTGAGTCTTTTTTTAAGAAATGATTCCAGCTTCTCAAATGTGGATATTTTCTGGTTTCTTTAGTCTTATTCTATGATAGTAAACTAGATATCTTTGGGTTGTGAACAAAACTAAAAATGTGAAGGTTCCTCCTTGGGTTTTGCGAAACAGTTGTCGACATTTTTCACCATTTTCTGACACTAATCAATTAACAGAGAAAATGATGAACAGATTACTCGGTAATGAAAATAATCATTAGTTGCAGCCCTGCTTGTATCACCCAAAAGCTTCTAGTGGTATACAGAGGTCATAACCCCTGCACAAACATAAGCCTATCAATTAAATCCTGTGTAGGCTAATTATACCCTTTTTTTTAACTCTAAGGGACATATTTGTCCTTATAGGTGATTGGTATTTGTGTTTTAACACATGGCTTTGTACAATTACAGTATCAATAGATATTCTACACTAGAATGCAATATTTGCATACACATGCAGGAATGAAGTTGAGCCTATGATTGTGTTCACGATATAGCTGTTTTAAAAAAAGAGTAAGGATGAATACAAGGTGGACAATGCTTCTGCAACCATATTCATTCATGCATTAGTCTATTTCTATTCTAATGTATTTGTTATCTAGATGCACTGCAGTAGAGGTGATGTAGTGATTGATATAGTCATCAGCTGCACAATGCATAATGGAACACATGTATCCCAATACTGTCACAGCATTGTCACGTACTGTATAAGCCGTGTTTAAGGTTACAGCTCGAGGGGCCAGTTAGCACAGGAAAACTGCCACAGATTGTCATGACACATACCGTACAGTCTGTGAGCACATAGATCATGCAAACTGTACTATACATAGCCTTTATGTCATTTTTTTCTCAGGAAGTGGAAAGATTACACCTGCAGGATTACATCCTGAAAACCCAACTATTAAATGAACTGGAGCTGGTTGGTCGAGCTCTTCATAATTTCAAAGTTAGCCTAGTTATAACACTAACACAAAAACAAGTAGCACCATACAAACTTGTTCTTCCTGTAGGTAGAGATAGGTTTTACTTACTCCTACTAACTGCCTAACTGCCTGGTGTTGACTGGGAAGTTTTTAAATTTTATTTCACATTTTGCATAAACAAAACAGTGCTTGTGCAAGATTTATGCCAAAAATGTTTGCATAGCATAATTTATTTACCTCTCACTGTGAACTGTATGCTACTAACTTTACGCTCCAACACACATATCAATGTATGCATATATAAATAAAAGTCATACCTACATTTACAAAGTATCAGCAGTTAAGTTTAATACATTGTTTGGGCTCTTAAAACTGTTTTGGAAGTCATGTGATAGCTTGTGATGGTACAGTAACTTCCTGTTTACATAATACAAAAGATAGCTTCTTCCTAGCACACTGTTTACACATTACCGAAGTCTTTACTAATTGAGACATTCCATACGCTTTAACGGTACAACACAATTTATTAAATCATTAGTTTGAAACTTGCCAGTAGCTACAAAGAACTACACACAAATGTAGTAATGGGTTTATGAATAACTGGTACAAGCCAATCCTGTTGCTTAAGATAACCAACCTATAATGCGATTATTTATCCTGTCGGTAGTTTATACAGGAGTCTGGGAATGTCAGTTTGCACTTAAAGCTGATAGTGTTATCTTAATCCTGAAATCAATTAAGCACAGTATATTTAAGTATACTTTTTTCTCTCTCTCTGTCAGAACAGCTGCAACTCGATGCCAAACTCTTCTTTACTGTGATTTAAATTTTGCATTTTAGGCATGTACTGTCACTTTCATCTTTCAGCAAGAGCCATAAGTGGGTCTCCTGTTAAGTGCACTAGATAGGATCTTGGCCACTGATTTACTGTAAGTCCTGTTAGGACGGCTGGAGAGGCCTGAGGCTCTCTGTGTTGCACTGGTGCCATCTCAGTTTTTTTAGACATTCTGCTCCGCTTGCTGGACCTTGGCTATCTTACAGCATTGGCACAGAGTAAAGAGATAAGCAGTGGAGGAACAATTAAAGGAAAAACATAACGGAGGATGTGTGATGAAGAGCGTGGCGCCTAATTGTATGATATATGAACAAATGACATCTCGTTTAGGCTGGCCTGATTAGATCAGATTACACCTTCCTCTCCTCACCTCCCTTCTCTTCTCTTCTCCTCTCCTCTCTCCCCTCCTCTGTGCATTTTTTTTTTTTTACTGTGCGTGTCTGTCCTGTTGTTTGTGTTGTGGAGGGTGAATGATGTAGAGAAGGTACAGAGCTTGAGGCCTTTTCCACTTCAAAGCACCTCAGTGTGGATTTGTGTTTGTTTGTGCGTGCATGCATGCGACAAGCTTGAGCAAGACAAGCAGAGCCAGTACAGTGAAAACATGCACATATTTCTCCTGTTGGACGTTAGGGGGGAAGGAAGCAAAGGAGTGAGGAAAAGGAAGGAAGCCATTAGGGCACAATTAGCGTGAGTGAAATCTGATCTGTGAAAATCTGAAGTAAGGGTGAGAAAATCGGTTGACAGAAACAACAGCCAAAACATGCAGAATAAATATGCACTGTAGCAAATTGGGTTGTGTGTGCTAACAAGCCTTTACAGCCACACTGTTGTGTTTGTGTGTATTAGTGCACAAGAGGAGAAAAGACAGTTGTAACTGCGAGGGAGAGAGAGGAACAGAGGTGGAAAGAGATGGAGAGATAAATTGAAAAGTTGCTATTTTTAGAGCATACTCGGGAGGCCATTAGACCTATTGTTGAATTTTGGGTTTTCTATGGTTTTTGGAAAGTGGGTGGCTGGTTGCGTGTGCAGTGAAGTGCATTCATCCAGTTATTTGATGTTTTGTAGTGCTGACAGATTCTGGCACTACAGTCAGTGTTGTGATAAGTTTGTTTGTTTAGAGAACTGTGTGTATGTGTGCGTGGACATGCATATGTGCGTGTTTCGGTGTACTTCTGTGTGTGTGTGTGCGTTTATGTGCGTCTGTTGATTCCATTAAGGAATCAGACTGCAAGCACTTTTGTTGTCTTGACTGGTATAGAGGACCTGGCTCCCATAATGCAATAGTCTCATTATTCAGTCTCCATGGTCTGCAGTACTAGAAGGGAACCGTCCTGAAAAGAAGTAGGAGAACTACCTCACTGCTTGGCTCTTTCTTTGCTAAGCTGTAAATATGTGGGACTTACTGTGCATGTTTCTGAATCACTTTGACAAACACAATGGAAACAGATGGAGCCACTGTTGAATTTTCTCTCAATGTAACATGGCCTTTTATAGGAGTGGAAGGTAGAGATGAAAACTCTGTAGTGGAAGTGCAGAGGGTCAGAAGGGTCAGTGATGAAGGATAACGAGGAGAAATTAATTAGAGCTGCGACAAAGCAAGAGTTGACCCTTGTCACCTTAGAGAGAGCGAGGCGGAGAGAGAGAGGGAGACTCTTTGAGAGGTAAAATCAAGCTTTTTGAGAAATAACACAGATCCAGAGTTATGTATGGTTAGTTGAGGTGAGGGTTTTACTGTGTAAAGTATTGGTATGTATGGAGGCATAATAGTTCAGTCATTGCATTGTATATGTATTTCTAGTATTTGCAATAAACTGGCAATACTGTCATGACATGCAGGTCACTAACTCAATGATTGTGTCTATTTGGGTGGGGTTTTGGGTGACGATACAGGAACTGACACTACATCTCAGCAACAACCAGGAGATTTTCTGTGATCCTTCAAACATAAACTATAAACACTTTTTGACTAAAATTTCAAGATTGCAGTGAAGTACAGCAAGAACATAACATATACAACCACCTCTCAAGGTGACAAAGCATTTTAGCCAGTACCAAAGTACCAACTGCAGATCCTAACTTGTTTACCCAGAACCCTAAAACACTTTATAGACTACAAACAAAAACATCTGTTGCAATGTACAATATGATTTAATGGATTTACGTCCTTACAGGGAGGTTGAGTATGCTGGATTGTATAAAAAGCTGGATGATTTGAAGTAGTAGTGCTGCGTCTTTACAAAAATACTAACAGCTATTTACTGACCAACACGTCACCCCAACTACTCACCCTTTTACCTTCTCAAACTCCAACATTTCACACACATGCGCGCACACACACACACACACACACACACACACACACACACACACACACACACACATTTCCTGCCCTGCCAGCACTGAAATGTTGAACTTGGTCACCATTACTACTCCAATACAGCTGCTTCTTCTGCAGCTGTCTCCAATTTGACAAATTAGATCTCCAATTTGACAAAATCTGATTTTGAAAACGCCATAGAAAACTTAATGAAAACTTCATGGAAAGATTTTGTCTTAACAGAAATATGACAATGATGGTGCAGGTGTTACCCTTTTCATCAGTGCTGTTTTCCAATAGCCTTCTACCTACGTGTGATGTGCGTATGCTGCAATTCCACTCCTTCACTTGCAATTCATATCACACTTATCACACATCAATACTTAAACACTATTGTCTCTCTTTTTGGGATCATGTTTTATACATAATTCTGCTGTGCTGCTGTTGTTTTTTGTGATTGGTTTTTTTTCTTATACTATATAGTGAAATTATGTCTGATGATGAATTAATTATTTTTATTTTAAATAGGGAAACAGATAAAACAAAAAAAACTAAAACTAAAATTGAAAACTGAAATAGAAAAAATTCATTCACTGTGTAATAATTTATTGCATATTGTAGCTTCAGCACTGCTCTGACCATTTCTGATGTGAGAGGTAATTGTGTCCAAAGAAATCAACTGCGTGCCAAAGAAAACCAACAGCAGAGCACCTAGTTACTGACACAATCCTGACTTCCACTCTTTAATTCAATTTGCTACATCCTGTTGGCACACATTTGCGCAACATAAGAATGTACAAATTTACAGTACAGGGGCTTGGATGGATGGATGACACTTCTCTGTCTCTGTTCAGCCACACTGGTATTTATGCTGATAACAGTTTTTTTTCTTTTTCCCTCCATATGTATTTGTTCATACACACACGTACACACACACACACACACACAGACACAAGGAAAGTGCCAGAGCTATGCGTGTGCGGCCTTAAGCAGTAGTTTGATTATGATAAATCATTAGTAAACTAGTAAACGAATAGTAATTAGCCAATTAAGCACATAATTTAATACATATTTTTACATATTTTACTCATTTTGAGGCATAGTTATTCCGCTACTGACTATTTTGTTTATTAAACAAAATAAACGAGTTGCATTTTTCATCTGGTCATGTGTTTACTTTTGGAAAACTATTTTGTTGTTTACTTCTAAATTGGCTTCAGCTAATTAATCACATCGTGGTTCGTTCGCACAGTCACATTGTGGGGGCTAGCCTCCTGATCTCCACAAGGTTAACCAAGGTTAGTGTGAGGTTAAGGTTAGGATAAGAGTTGTGGTATGTAGTGGTTATGGTTATTGTCAGGCTAAGTCTCCAGAGAATGAGTGTAAGTCAGTTCAGTGACTTTATAAGTGGCAAAAAAGCATGTGTGTTTGTGTGTGTGTATTTTTATAAAAAACAGTAAGATGACAGATGATAATAATATCAAGAACGGGTTATTATTGTGACAGAATGACAGAGAAGACCAGATAGTAAGATCTCTGAACACTGTCTGGCTGACTAAAAAGACACTCTTACACACACATTTCACATTTGCATCATAAGCCAGCACCCAGCTGAGTGTGTCACCTTTTTGTCCTTCTATGAAAAGCAGGCAAATCACTCACCTCTAGTAATATTCTTTCTTTATTATGACTAAGTGAACACATAATGAACTGAATCACTTGACTACATCTAGGAAGGTTTGGTAAGTGTTAATGAAGTAGTTAAAAATTAAAGTTTTATTAGAATGAATAACATGCATCTAAGAGTAAATTAGGTTCCAAAATGCATAATTATGTATTTCAACTGTAAGATGCAATGCAGATTTTTCTGGTTGATCATAAGTTAGATTTAAAAGGTTACTTGTAAACAGAAACATGACTTTAAAGATAGCTTTGGCTCACCAGAAGTCTCATGCCTTTCCTTAACTAGATTTTTTAAAAGCCTTTCATGTCAGTAATTGAAATCCACTTCAAATTGCATTTTCATAACCGAATCCAAAACCTGAAAAGCACACTTTCACATCTGTAGTTATTTATATAATAGATTCTACACTGAAATTATACCTCTATCACAGATGCATCAGGTTAATTTCAATCAACAGATCTAAACCTGTCCAAAACTGTTAATAAATATTGCATGTTTATCCATAGCAATTTCCATTATAAATTTTCAACATAAATCAATTTAGATCTCCTGTCAGCTATATTTCAGGGGGTGTCTTCTTAGCTTAAGGAGCTAACCAGAAGACCTCAGAGATGAGCACAAGCCAGGAACTTTGGTTGGAGTGTATAAAAATACAAACCAGTTTTATTAGGTTTTTACAAAAATGAGTATCACAAAAAGGGTCAATCTAAAATGTAAAATACAAAAACTTGAATACAAAAGTTAAAAAGGAGAAAAACCCTGTCTAGGATTTAAAGGAGTCAAAAAGACAAAAAAGGCAAAAAGGCAAAAAGGCAAAAAGGACCAGAGACCAGAACTCAGAGACCAGACCTTCCCTGGGCCACCCCGACCTTCACTTTTATATCAATACATCTCTGACTTCCTACATTTCAAAACCAATCTATGGTCATCCACCATCATCAAGTTATTGGCTAACCTTTGCTTGCGTCGCACAATAAAATGACACTTCACAATACATGGAACTCTGGTATTTAAGATACTTCTACATTTTCCAACCCCTTAATGGTTGAGGTAAAGCATATAGGGGTGTCAGCAAGGTGCAGAAAACCACATCTTCTTCTTGGACCTCAGGGTCTCTTCCGGTTTGTCTATTACCAAGGTGATTGTTTGCACCTCGCATGAAAGTTCAACAGTAGTTCAGCACAAACAGTATAAGACATGTTTCCATGTATTAATTTATCACCAATTATAATTAAATCATTTTAGATAATTTTGTTAGAGGTAGGTTTGACTCGGCCACTTATAGTGGAGTTTTCAACACCTTCTCTTGGCCAAGGCACTCTCAAAGCCCTGAGGGAAGTCAGTGGTGGTGCTGGTCGGGGTGAAAGACTGCACACATCAAGAGCAGAGAACTCCGCAACCACACGGGGATAACCTCATTTAGTCTACCGCCTGGCCTGGCCGGCCCCTTCACAGCTACCACCGACATGACTGTGGTCACACATCAGGTCAGCTTCTCAGTCAAGACAGCACCCATCCTACCAAGAATTACATAATCAATCGGCCAACTTTCTTAAGAAGAGTCTCAAGAAATAAATTTCCCTTGTTGTGAGGACGGCTCTTTCACATCAAAAAAATAAAACAGTTAAACATCAGAAGGGCTAAATATGAAGTAAAAGAGCAGCTACGCTCTGAGTATATACTCAGCATCTGCAATCCACAATGTCAGGAGGGATAAATGCTCATGGGCAATAAGATAATGTAAAAACATAACACATGCAATAAAATGAAATAACAAGACATGAAATCACTAAATATCAGGTCAACTTCAATAGAAAAGGTTCAAAATGAGTATTCACCAAGTTTCATATACAACAAGGTCAGCATTGATCCATCTGCGAAAGGTGAAGGTTAGTTTCCTGGTCGTCTGAGGAGTTTGGTGTGGTGGGACAGGCAATCTAGAGGTGAAGGAGTCCTGAATCTTAAAAATGAATCAAACTCAAGTCTTGCAGTCAGTGCTCAGCAGGTAATTGTGTCTAAAACCTTTTGTGCCAAGTCACACTCACTCCTATGGGCTGTACCGCCCTGAGTGTGTGTGTGTGTAACTGAAAGGATATTGCACCTAAGCACAAAACTGCATGATAACCATTACTAGGCAAGGGAATAACAAGATATGTTTGCAAAGTCAGACAGACATTCAGCAGTGTGGAGAGGCTCAAATTACTCAAATTTCTCTTGTTTTCAGTGATCTTTGACATGACTTTCAGATCAGCCAAATTGCTTGAAAGATGGTTTCACCGTTATTTGAAGTTTTTTTTTTTTTTGGGGGGGGGGGGGGGGTTAAAACATTTTCTTGACTTTGTTTTGTATTTGTTTTTTCCCCGTGGAGGCAGCTGCAATTTTACTATGTAAAGTGCCAAGCAAGAAGCGTGAGGGAGAATTGCATATTGCAACGTGCAGGAAAAACATACCCACATTGATCTAAATTATTCTTTGTATTTCCTGCAAGTCAATATGCCTCTCTCCCCATATGATGTTATCTTGAGGTAGACTTATAAAGGCTCAATCAGGGAGCTGTGCAGGTTTTTAGTGATTTGGGCCATGCCATCTCACTATGGTGCACTCACCTCTACAAATCATGTATTCACCAGGTACATATAGTGACCATTGTATGGGTTCCAACTGCTGCTCACTGAGGTATCCCTGTTTCGCCATAGCCTCTCCTTGGAGGGCCCTTCCTAGCAAATGAGACACCTCGCTTATCCCCTGAGCCAGGACTAACAAACCTCTGAAAGAACGTGCTCGTGCTGTCTGTGGCAGGGCCACGATGTTTTAGTCTCTCTTCCTAATCTGTGAAAAATGAACTGGGACCTAAAATAGATCTGCATGAGAGAGGTCCTGCGACATCTGCACTGAAGTGAGTGGGTGAAGTGTCTGTGATGAAGTGACACGGATGAGTTTCTGTCTTTTTAAACCCTCCTGCTCGTGCACATTCAGAGCAACTTTTCCATAAGTCGATCACAAGTCCCCTAGCACCAGCTATATCCAGACCTGCACATATTAATCATTTTGCCACTCTGTCTCCTCCAACATGTCCTAACCCATCTCTAACTTCCTACATTTCAAAACTGATCTGTTGTCATCTGCCAGAACATCAAGTTATTGGCTAACATTAGCTTGAGTTGCAATAATACAATGATACATCTTTGTTTGTCAATTACAAGACAATACATGGAACTCTGGTACTTAAGATATTTCTACATTTTCCAATCCCTTAACAGTCGAGGTTAAGCATATACGGTTGTCAGGGAGGTGCAGGAAACCACAGCTTCTTCTTGGACCTCAGGCTCTATACCTGTTTGTCTATTACCAAGGTGATTGTTTGCATGTCACATGAAAGTTCAACAGTAGGTCAGCAAAAGCTGTGCAAGTTCAGCACAAACGGTGTAAGACATGTTTCCATGTATTAATTTATCAACAAATAATAATGAAATCATTTTAGATCATTTTGTTAGAGGTAGGTTTGAGTGGAATTTGTCTCAGCCACTTATAGTGGAGCTTTCAACATAAGGAAGTTTGATAAGCAGCAAATGGACACACAAAGAGATGTGAGCCCCTTCTCATGCACATAACTACGTAAAACTACTGTCATAACATCAACATTATCCTGACTAAATAAAAGCATGCTCTTTGTGTTTGTAATTGATGGTGTGTGTTTCCCAGATTTTCATCCATTTATTTGGTAATGCAAAGTTTCCACTCAAAAAAGAAAAACCTAACGAAAATGTAATTTTATTCTCTGTCTCTATAATGCTTTCTCCTAAAGGAAGTGGAGGTTTGTATGACTGTTTAATGGCCTTGAACCTGTCATGTATTGTTTACTCTAGATGTCGTTTGAAGAATATTTCATCTTTTTTTTTTTTTCTTTTTGGTTAACCTTGTTTCAGGAGCCTCGAACATGGACTCCATCCAAGCCCTTCGATCAAGGTGGGTATGAGTGAGAGAAGGTCAGGCCTGGAGAGGTTGTAGTGTGTGGAGATAAAAACAAAAGAACTGGAAATCACTGTACCTCCTCCAAAGCCACACACATCCTTAAATTAGTTATTCTAATAACAGAAAATATTTAGAATATCCATGTGCATCTGTGTCTCCATTAAAAAAACACACAGCGATAGACAATATTGCTGATGGTGGCCACTGAGTTCTGTGCTTTTAAATTTTTATGTTTCTCTAATGAGTAAAATGCCATCAGATTCTTCAAGACTGCTCATAGTCAGTATGTGCATGACCTCTACATTCAGTTGCAGTTGCACAATGTGATAAAGAGTTATGGCAGTTTATGTCAAATAAGCTATGTCCACAATACTTTGGTGACCGATTATGGGAACATACAGTTATGAGTAAAAAGTAAACTGCTTTACAGGTGGACACATGGTCATACTGTCCTCTCCAAAAAGAAATGTGTTCCTTTGTACACAAACTAATTTTGCACCAAATATCATTGAAATATGTTAAGTCGTTTTAGAAATATCTTGATACCTAACAGACTGACAAATGAATGGGACAAAGAACTTAACCCTAAACTATCCTGCGTCTCACTTAAATTTTGTCTCTTCCCTGGAATTTAGAGACTGTACAAGATGTTTTTATAAACAATAATAATATCAAAGTTTATCTGCAGTTAACATCTCATGTCTTATCCTTAGTTATGCTATCTGGCTAGTAAAGCTCTGATAGGAAGCCATGGGAGCTGCTCTCGAGGAACCACCATAGTGGACATTTTTTTTTCTGAAATCTTTCATCTGACAGACTTATCAGTGTGTGTGTTCTTTCATAGCTATCCCCAATTCTTTTCACTACACCGACCAGCTGATTTATGTAGATAACATCGAAAACAGAGTGATTTTTTTTAAATTCCTCAATCATCTTCGTTTCCTCATTGTATTACAGACAGTGATAAGCTCATACACACATCCAGGCACACACACTCTCACTTATCACTGTATCCTCAAACAAACTCACACACACACACACACACACACACACGTCAGGGAAACAATAGCATTAGATAGTGCGTTGGAGGATAGAGGGAGGATAATCTGCTCAGCTCAGGGATTACAGTAAGGTTCTTTAGAGCAGAGGTCATTCACAAACTGTTCTGAGATCAGCTGAGAGGCTTAAATCCTGTGCATAGATGCCACGCTGAAGGCTGACGGGCGGTCAGACACAGCTAGCCTGTTGTGCCTAACAAAGATCGCACCCTCAGCCTAAGAGTCAGATCTAAAATCGGCTCTCACCTTAAAAGCCAGACATGACGCTCAGCTGTGAGATCTGATACCAGATCAGTTCGAGGATCTCCGAGAGTGCACACATGAGAGCGACACTCAGTGCAGGCTGATGTAAGGTCAGAAGTGGCCTCTGCAACTAGTTCCATCTGTTTTTAGCTGTGAGGATACTTAACAGTATTATGGCTTTGAGTTTAGTGAGAGAGACGTTACCAGTATACTGTAAATAGAGACACAATGATTCAATTAAACACACAATCAACCACTCAATCCACGTAGTTTGGATCTGTAAAAATGAAAGGAAGTACATGCTTTAACCTGGAATCATTGATCTGGGTCTTGAAAGAACAAAAGGAAAAAGTAACCTCGGAAGATTTTTCTCTCTGTGTTTACGCTCATGGGCTTAGTCTTTCTGTGAAGCTCTTTAAATGGAGAGGCTGCGTTTTGGTCACACACACACACACACACACACACACACACACAGAGTACTCATGTACACACTTGAAAGAGTTCTCATTCTGTTTCTCTTTTCTGTGTGTTTTCAGTCCTTGATCCTGCCAAAGACCCTTGTCAGAAGATCAAATGCAGTCGCCACAAGGTGTGCGTGGCTGAGGATTATCAGACTGCCACTTGTGTCAGCCAGAGGAGAGTTAGGTGAGGAACACACGCACATGCACATACGCTCTTTCAAACAGGCCCGTGTTTCAACGCCAGCCCTCAAGTTTACATTCAGATATTTCCACGAGAAAGCCACAAATGAAACACGAATGACAGTGGATTAGGAGCAAATCAAATCTCTTTATTACTTTCCGTCTCTTCTCTCTTCCCTGCCTTTTTTCCCGTTCACTTATTCATTCAGCATGATAAAGAACAACACCAGAGGGGAGGCTGTTTTTCTGTTTTTCCAGCTTTTCTACTGGTTGCTCAGCTCTCTTATGACTGTTGTGTGACATTACTGTTTAGTCCAATTACCCCAGCACTGGCACCGCTTTACAACGGACGCAAAGTCCTGCCAAGTGATATGAATGGGCTTTGTATGTGTGTGTGTGTGTGTGTATGTGTGTTTCTGTCTGGGACACTGCAGACTGGACAGAGGACAGTAACGCCATACTGACCTCATTTCCCATTCTTAGCAGCAACACAATTACCACAACGCAGCGCTATCAAATCAGAAAATAATCGCACATAAATCCTAAATCCTTGTCTCATTTCTGAAATTGCTGTAAGAACAAGACATTACATCGCAGATGCAAAATGCTTAGAAAACATTAATTTTGAATGAAGCAGGGAGGAGAAACGTTGTGATGAGTGTCAGATGATACATCAGTAAGATGTTTAGTGTGTTCATGTTTCAAATCTCTAGTTTTAAAGATGCCAATTTGTACCAGAGTCCAGGGTCAAAATGCAAACCCTGCCCTGTGGTTCACCCCTCTCCTGTTTGTGGAACTGACGGCCACACCTACTCCACCAAGGTAACCACACATGCTCACTTCATCTCTCACTCATGATAGAAACTTCTCAGGAGAGGAGTGACATTTTTTTCCATTTCCTTATGATGGGACACACATCTCCAAATTGATTTCATTTCCTCTTCTGTCTCATCCCCTCTGTCTCTGTCTGTCTTGCTCAGTGTAAGTTAGACTACCAGGCATGCATCACAGGAAAGAAGATCGCTGTGAAGTGTCCTGGCATGTGTCCCTGCCCCTCTCAGTCTGAAGAGAGCTCTGCAGAGAAGAAAGGTACACAACCCCGCACACACACACACACACACACACACACACGACTGCACACTGCAAGCAAAGATACATATCAACAGATTCAGTAAATTCTCTATGATAATGAATTATCATAATGGTATACTAGCCCATGTCCAGACTCCTCATTGATAATCTGAAGCCATTCTCCCGGGAGTTGGACAATAAAGCAACACATCATTAATCATTAGTGTTATTGTTCCCCAGTGTGCAGCGAGTCAGACCTGAAGGAGGTAGTGAGCCGTCTGAGAGACTGGTTCAGAGCGCTGCACGAGAATGGCAACCATAAGAGAGTCAAGATCCAGAAGCCAGAGAAGAACAGTGAGTCGTGGCATTAAGAATGTGCACAACATTTGTCATACATCACCACAATCACTGTTACACTGAGACACCTGGCTACATGTCATAGTACCATCTATCATCTCTCCTCTTTCACTTTCTTCCCCAGAGTTTGAAGTTGGAGCGTCGCCTATATGTAAGGATCCTCTGGGATGGATGTTCTCTCGCCTGGACACAAACTTTGACCTCCAGCTCGACCAGTCGGAGATCAAGAGCCTCTATGTGGACAGGAACGAGCCGTGCTCTGATGCGTTCTTCAAATCCTGTGATACGCATGCCGACAAAGTTATAACCAGCTCGGAGTGGTGCACATGTTTCCAGAGGTACACAGGTACGGTGTTTGTATGCTCTCACACACAAATGCAGACACTATTCAGCTTTAGTCTAAATCTTGTGGTATATATGGTGACATTGAAAGGAAAATTCAAATTTCATACAACGAATTGGTCTTTTTTTGTAGTTTTGACTATCATTCTTACATAATAATGAGTTCACATACGGGGCAGGAAATACAATAAGTCGGGCGATCAGACAGGTTTTACCCTTTTCACAGCAGACATTTTGACTCTAAAGCAGGAAAAACACAAGTGGAATTAATAACATTAATGATGCTTCTATCCCATTTAGGTGAGCCAGTTTCAGTGCTCTGGTATTGTGCATGCTCACTCACTGACATGGCTTACTGGGACAAATAATGGGATGGAACCATCCTTACTGTTATTATTTACACCTGTGCTTTTTCTGCTTTGACAACTCAAAATGTCTGCTATGAAAAGGGTCTATTCCTGGTTCAACTTTGACCTACTTTTCATAGTTGTGCACATGCTTAGTTTTCCTGGAAATTAAGGATTATGACCAACATTTTGGGTGCATTTTCAGGTTTTATCTCCAAATAAACTGGTCTAGATAATCTGGCTAAACTGTTGGCTTGTTAAAGGGGACACAACATAGTTTGTGTGATTTTCTGTTATTTTTATACTGTTATGATGTCAGATGTTAAACATGGTCAAAGGTCCAAAATTTGAGGTGAATAAAGGATAAGTATAAGATAAGTAAGGAGTTTGTTTTTTTTTTCAACTGTAAATAATGCAAAGATATACGAGATTATAAATATAAACCTGGAAATGTGCATGATACATCCCCTTAACTGCTCATGTCTGTTGCCTCTTCAAACTTAGTACAATGTTACATAAGAATGACCAAAATGAAACCCAAGTTACATTGAATCAGAATTTCTTCTTTAAATTACAAATTAACCTCTACAGACATAGAAATAATGGAAGCTTTCTAGCCAGTCAGAATAACATATTGTTCCTTGACATGTGCAGAACACTGCACTGTATAAACTGTGCTGTACTAAAATGCAACACAATACAGTTCAGTACAATACATTGAATTGCATCCGTTGTATGAGACCAAGGATGAAAATTCATTTTTTGGTCATTAAGATACAGTATTTACTGATGAGTCACTGGAGCTGCTCTTATAAAAGTAGAGACAGCTGGATAACAAACATCATGACCAAAGCAAAAAGTACACAAAGGAGGAAAAGTTCACACAAACAGACATATTCCCAGAAAAGCAGACTTCTGCAGTTTGTTACCAGAGTCCCCTGTCGCTCCTTTTCAGATTCCCCTTGTAAAGCAGAGCTGTCCAGTATCAACAAAAAGCAAGCGGGAAAGAAGCTGCTTGGTGAGAGACACACACACACGCACACACACACACACACACGCACACACACACACACACACACACACACACACACACACGCACACACTCACATACACAAACTGTGACTTATTGTGTTCATCTGTGTGTTTTGGCTTGTATATATAGGCCAGTACCTGCCATCCTGTGATGAGGAAGGTTACTACAGGTCCCACCAGTGTCACAGCAGCAGCGGCCAGTGCTGGTGTGTGGATCGCTATGGCAACGAGGTGGCTGGCTCACGCACCCATGGTCCTGCAGACTGTGGTAGGCAAAACTCAGAGGAGTGTCAGGTTTCTGTGCTTGTTTAAGACAACAAAGAGACACAATCATTCATAGATATTAGTGTCAAGGCAAGATTTTCTTTTTTTATATTTATTATATTCCATGAAATCTATCACTTACTGCACATACATAAAAGTGGTCGAAGTTTTCATCTAATTCTTGGCAAGAACGCAAATAATATTTCCCAAAAAGACCAAACTATTCCTTTAAAAGTTTGTTTTGGATTATTCTCTGTTTCTAGGCGTGATTTTGGAGTCTTCTGGAGACCTCGGCAGCGGAGACTCGATGTTCACTGATGACGATGAAGACTCCTTTGTCCTCAACGACCAGGCTGGAATGGACGACGAGGACGACGAGGATGAGGACGACGATGACGACAACGATGAATATCTGTCGTAATTTTAAAAAAGAAAACAAAAAAAGAGAAAACTGTTTGTTTGGTCAAACTGCACGTTTCTAGGTGACTCCCCAGGCAGATACTTACTCGTACTAACAGCCTATGGACTACTCTCTGTGTATTGTTTGTTCATAAGTAAAAAAAAAAAAAAAAAACAACAAAAAAAAAAAAACAAAAACAATATTCCTGGCAAACGTTTTTGATTTCTCTTCCTGTCTAAGTATAAAATATGATTGGTTAATGGCTCTTGTTCACTTGTATGTCAGCCAACCAGAGAATATGACAAGGACTAATCGACAACCAATCCAGTGCTTTGGATTTGGCCACATGTGCAAAGACCTCTCCCTTCATTGGACAGTCCATGTCTTCTAGTGTGTCCTGTCCTTCTGCAGCACTCTGATGCCTGATTGTGCTGATGCCTGAGGCGCAATGTTTAAGAGATTTCTCCCTCTTCCCCCTCCCACCCCCCCCCCCCCCCCCCACCCTTTTACTCCTTATCAAATGTTCCTGTGTATAGGTGGGATGTTGATGATGTAGATAAGAGAATATTGCACTCTTTAGGTTTCTTTTGATCTTGATTTGTAACTGTAACTGTAACTGTGTGGAAAAACAAGATAAGAGTTAGACATGCTTCATTAGGAGAATTAAGGCTAAAACACAGTGTGAGTTGGATAACAATCAAAACCGACATGCTAGCTGTTTTTCACTGAGACACAAATCAAGTCAAATCATCTAAAAGGCTCAGCAACAAGGAAAGACAAATTACTGCTTGGAGAGAAAAAAAAAGCCAGTGGTGTTGGGGCGAAAAAATGATTATCTATTTTTCTAATCCATTGTTGGATGAATACAGGAGATGAAACAGATTTGTTGTAGCATGTCTAACACTGCGTGATGTTGTTTCACTCTGTAGAACCAGAGGCTAAACCTTTGTGGAACTCAAAATATAACAGAGCATGAGGTTGAAAAATTCCCTCAAGCGTGTACAGATGAAACTACACTTACATAGCTATGAACAGCTCAAGCCACAAACCTGTGGGATAAAAAAAAAAAATGTTTACTCATCTTTAATACGTCAGACAACCTCATCACAGTTCAGAAGAAAAACGTGGCATTGATGTAAATTTTCAGATTTGAGTCTTGGGCTTATTTGAGCACACGGTATAACGGAACAAATCTCTTGCACAGTAATAAAACCGCAGAGCCATGCAAACGTCTGGTAGGGGGATAAAGGTGAAGGTGTGCCTTTTACTGGTGATGACAGATGGTGGTAATAGTGGGAGAAGCATGCTTACTGGACTAAACCTGACTTAAGCTCGTCATTACACTGAATATGAGTGGCTTTGCTGTCAAGCTCAGATACTATTTGGTTTCGGTATGGCTTGTGTTTTGGGTCTCTCTTACGATGATGTTACATAGGCCATATTTCAGATATTTGATTTGTTACATAGGATAGCTAGAATGTAGAGAAGCACAGAGATAGTTAAGGCATATAAAAAAAACAAAACACTTAGACTCTGCTGGATTTGAAAATGTTTTATATATTAGTACACTGGCTAGAGAAAGCTTTGGTTTAGACAGCTTTATATGAGAAAAGATTATCATCTTTCAGTGTTTACTTATATTTTGTTTCAGAAGCTTAATTTGTACCTGATCTGCTCTAACTACTTATAGTGTATATCTGTTGCAGTTGAAATCTGATCCCAGATTTGTGTATTCTGGGTGAGTCCTGTGACTGTTTATGCAGCTCTGGGACCAGCTGTACTCCCTATGTTAATTTTGAATTATTAATCTGCTGTTGGGCTTCATTTTGAATCAAACATCTCTTGAAATTCCATGTTAAGACCTGAAAAGTGCCATCTAACTGTCCAATAGTTTTTTTTGTTTTGTTTTGTTTTTTTGCTCTCCCTCATCCCTTTTAACATGGAATTTCACTCCACTTTACGAACTGGAGATATTTCAGTCTTAAAGTGTGCTGTTTCATGAGTGTGATGACTTGCAAATCATTTTTGATGACCTCAGACACTGTAGCCACTCTCAACCAATAACACACTGTCATCACAGCTCTGATAGTGTTTAAAGGTTATGATACAGATGCATTTTTTACAGTGTATGTATGATTTGCTGAAATAAAAGCTATATTGACCAATGTTTGCTTGACTGCATAGTCACGAGTGTTACTTGGATGACAGACTTGAATACGTGACACCTGTTTCTGGGAGACCAATTTTCTGTTTCGGTTCTCTACTTATATGTTTATATTTAGGAAAAAGGAAGAGAAGTTGTAGGCTATTTTATGATGTATTAATATGACTGGGAAATGAGAAAACACAAGTCCATTATTTACTCCCATTGTCAGATGTACATTACAGCTGTTGGTGGGATGTGTGGTGAGTCCTTTTCAAACAAAATGACTCAACACCTGCAATAAGTGGAAGATGAAAGTAGTTATGCATCACTTAAAGCCAATGTAAAGGGAAGGAAAACTGACAGTGGTCACAAGTGACAAACTCTGCTTGTCTGTAGGCGATGAGTTCTGTGTGCAGGAACATCATTGCATTATGTAGGAGAACAGGTGAATATTTTATGAGTCACCATCACACCCGCACTATACATGCATGCATACACACAGCATATACATAGAGATATGTAGAGCAAACACATAAAACTAAATGAATAAGTACAAGAAAAAGGCCCATTCATTAACCTGGAAAAGTTTGTTTTTCCCTGTGAGTTTTTTTTTTTTTTTTTTTACATGGCCCGGTGTAAGCAGGTGGCAGGACCTCACACAATGTGTAAATGTGTGTGTGTGTGTGTGTGTGTGTGTGTGTGTGTGTGTATGTTGGCAACAGGATCTGTCAGTGGCTCCAGATAGGGAAGTCACTGGGTAAATATCAAATGTTCATTTTCACACACTTTCCCTCCCCCTGTATGTGCTGACCATAGAAATGTGGCGAGATACCATCTCTGTGGCTCATTTCCACCCAGCGGAGCCTGTTGTTGGAGACCGTCCAGCAATAAAAAATGATGTGTGAGCGTATGAGGAGACAGAATGACTGAGAGCTGATGGGAAAAGCCTCAAATTGCAGGAAGCTCTTTTGATGTTCGGAAATCAGGTTTCTTGGATAAGCGTTATCCTATGACGCAAGTTCTTTTATTATGTTTTCATGCTGCATGAGATGCAATTACAATCTGAATTTGTAGATAGCAGCGTTAGAAACATCAGTTTGGAAGTACTTTTCTCCATCAACTGAGTAAGTTTCAACATCATACGCCAATCTGACCTGCTGTTAAAGTGTCCACAAAAAAGGTTATGATCTGACAGCCCTCCAGTGTCCTGCCAAGTGTGAATATCAGCCAAAAGGATATTTGCCCAAGTATTATAACGGAAAATAACACAGCTTAGACAAAGAAATAAGTGTTCCAGAGTTAATCCATCAAACTACTATTTCCAAGGTCATAAATGAACAATCAAGCTCAAATATTGTGTTATTGTTTTTTAAAGATGTGTTGTTCAAATGAACAATTAACTACCAAAATGGGCTGATGAAGTTTTTGTTTTACATGTACATTTGCTATTATGTTAAACTGCATGTTAAGTATTCTAGTGCTGTATAATTAATAACATATTTAACCATTTTGTCCAGTCATACCACAAAGTAAGTTGCATGGGAAGACCTGTTTTTGTGGACTGAGAAGCGAATTAAACGTGGCCTATGTGTACAAGTGCATGTGCTCTCTTCCTCAGATTATGATGATTACCATCACCATCATTATTTTCTATTTGTTTTTTTACAGCTTTACACTGTTTGCATGTGTACAGCAGCATTGTGGGCTCCTTTCATCGCTCAAATCTTGTTTGTGTACTGAATGAAAGCACTGTTGAAAAGGCCTGAGCTGAGCTTCCAGGGCAAGCTGCTGAGGAGGCAGTAAAGTCTCACCTTAATGGTTAAGTCACTGTTGGTCAATACACTCTCTGACACACACGCACACACACAACCACACACACACACTTAGGAGGCTCATGTTACTGCGGCTGAGTCAGCACAAACAATACACATCCATATAGAGGAGTGGGACAGGACAGGTTTAATGGTTGTAAACTATTTACCAGTTGAATCAGAGCTTTAGAGCTTTTGTCAAGAAGCAAATGATTATTTCATGTATCGCCTGTGCTGAAAACACTATAGGATGATATGCAGCACCCATTTTCAAATAAATAAATTAAATCCACCTATACTTCTGAATATGTTGAGATTAAAGTTTTAAATCGTCAAAAAGGACACAAAATCACCATGTACATGATATTCATTTATAATATATTCTGAGATGCTAAAATAAATTTCACATACGTCTACAGATACTAGTGTACAACAAGACTCTGTAGTTTTATTCCAAAATATAAAGAAGTAAAATAGGTTTTTGTGGCTTGGGTTTTCATAAGAAAGTGAGAGGTGATTGATTGAAGTCACCAAACTTCAGCCAGCTCACTCAAAAACTTAGTCACTTAATGTCCAAGTCTTCTTCCTTTTGTACTATAATAACTGGCGTTGTCAGCACCACAACTGTTCAAGTGAAAGATTTACAACATTTAAGAGAACAATCCAATTCAAGTTGTCAAATCTTGCTGCTTCCTGCCTGAAGCGGCCCCCGAGCAGAACACGCTTTCCCGTCTTTTAGTGCAATGACAAAGGGCTTCCAGGAATGGTTAGTGTGCAGTAAGTACTGAAGACATCACTTAGGTGTGACTCACTACCAGCCATCAAGCTGTTTTCCTCTGGATTCCTGTGTTTTATGGAGGTGGACAGCAGTGCTCAGAGAGAGCTTTCCCATCAATAACCTAACTGCTTAGTGGCTTGATTCTTGTCTGGTCAATGCTGGACTGGAAGGAAAATGGAGGGGATGAGGCAGTAATCTATGCATCAGTAGATTGCAGATATAGTCATGTGGAATTGGATTTATGGAAGGTCAGCCTACCTCCATGGAGATGATAGTAAACATTTCCAAATGCAAGGTATAGTAACTTCAGTAGTCATAGTAATGAAATTCTAAAGGAATAAACTCTTTTATATACTGTATACCCCAGGAACATGTTTTTAATATGTACATAGAAATTTAATATAAGTGATGAAAAATATGTTTTAGAGATACCAATAAAAATATAGGTATTAACATTGCAGAGATACATTTGGTATATATCTGTATCACAGTACAAATATATTTTCTCAACATATATAAACTTAGTTTTAAACTTTTTCATCCAATTTCCCAAAAGCTACCGACTTCTTGATTTTGGTTTCATCTTTTCTAAATCAAATAAAAATGAGGTCACGAAATATGTAAATGACGTCAAAAAGGTGATGAGAAATCAAATAATTTATTTTTCTGAAGTGGATCCAGAGAAGTCTAAACATATTAGTCCTGCTATGAGGTTGTAATGTAATTTTGTTCTCATTATCTTTGAAGGGCATGACATCTATAGTGGATGTTAAAATGGAAATGTCATTCATTTTAAAAGGAGTTGCTGCCCTCAGGTGGTTGAAGCTAGATGCTCTCATTTTGTTAATGCCAGTGGTTTATGCTGCAACTTTTTCTAAATGACTTTTTAGTTAGCTATAATGTATTTGAGGAGGGTGTGAGTTGAGGAAAACCTCTAAGAATCAATAAATTACATTTTGTGTTAATGTTTAACTAACAGCTTCTAACAGAACAATAATCAAATTGATTTTGCTCTGTTTATTTTGCTTGCCAAGTTATACTTACCTAATCCTTATCATGTTTGTTTAAGCATTTAGACTATTCTGTTGCAGATTGAAGTGCTCCTTTCAATGTCTTTTTTTACATCAATCATTTTTATTCATTTCTGTCTCCTGCACATTACAAGTATTTCTGTACCTTTTTTATTTTATACCAGCAGAACGAGATTTAAAAGGACTTGAAAGTGACATCACCAGCAGAACGAGATTTAAAAGGACTTGAAAAGTGACATCCTCAACAAACTTTTTCTACAATATCCCAAACAAAAAAAAGGTCAGTTTTTCTATTATCTTGTGTATATTGTATTTGCACTTCCTGCTAGAGCGATTGTATTATGCAAATTTAAAACTGAACGTAGTTCATTTCATGCTGCCCCCTGCTGTTTAGAAATGATGATGCATGGGCAGCATTTAATACTCTGCAGCACACTGACCATGAATGCTCTGATATCACTCCGCTATGTGAGCTATCTTTATGTTTTCTATTCCCTGCAGGGTTTTACAGATGTGGACACAAGATCAGACAATAAAACTGTGTTTTAATTTATTTAAGTACAAAATTTAAGAAGAAATAAACAACTTGAACAGTCTTTGACATAACACAGTCACTTACTAATTATCTAAAAAGGAAAACTGAACATGTTAAACCATGTTAAATTGTTCTTATTATTATCATTTAAAATGTTATAAAAGGGGAGACTCACGTGCATAAGAAAATGGAGAAAAAATAGCAAACCGATCTTATTAATAAAAAAATACAAACCCAAATGAGCTCTTGCCATTTTGTAACTATTAGTGTCAAACTTGAAACTTTCAAGATCTCCTTTTCAGAAATAGAAAATAAAACGCATCTTTTGCTGAAACTCAATGTAGCTTCTCTATAAAGTCATCTAAATGATAAAGTTATCTTATTGATGTCCCTGGAGTGTAACGCTGGTCAACTCTGAGTTAAGCTTTTGGAGTATCTGTAGTGGTTTTGGCATCTGTTTTTTGGTTACTTCGTCAAGCTAAAGTTCCTCCACGTGACTGCAAGACAAAAAAAAAACAAAAACAAAGAAATATTTACACACTATGTCATCATCAGATTGTCATTCAGAACTACAATTCTGCTATTCACACATTGTATTAGAGTTGCACACAGCCTAGTTGTCCCGAACCAGCTGGTTTGCTTATTTATTTATTCTGAATCAAATAATAACCATACTGATAGGACCCCAAAGACTTTCTAACTCACCATGGACTTCATTTCACGTCCGTCTCCATCATCTGGATTGTGCCGACCCATCTTCTTACTATTCTCAACAAATTCCTGGGATGGGAAAGACAGAAAAAAAACAGGATTATATAACATTTGCTTGACACTCATTTGTATCCAATAGAATTTGGTTTTACCAATAAAAATGATATTAATATTATAATAATATTATAACCAGATCACAAATTATTCTTGGGGAGTATCTTTCCACTGAGCTCTGGATGTGAATTACAGACATTTTTTTGGACACAAAGAAAAGTAGGCATTTTAAACTGTCAGAAGCAGTTGAAAATGTTGGTTCTCACTTCACAAGTAGTGAAGTAAAGGAGTAAAAGGAAGTAAAAGGAAATGCTGACTTCACGCAAACCACTGTGTCAAACTAAATAAATGACAAAATAAAACATTTGATATTTTGAAAACACTATCAAATGTTGCCCCCAAAAAGCATAAAAAACTTCTGAAACTCCAATCGTAGGGGCAAAAATGAAACTCTAGACATGTTCCTTCTTACAACACCAAGGTTGTAAAAATGTCCTCTAACAGTAAACTGGTATCTTCTGTATTCCCTATATACAGTACATATGTCCTCTGCCCTCACCATTAAGGCCTTGTCCATGTAGTACTCCCGCCCGGGGCTGCCATCATTATACTTAGAGTCCACAGCAAAGCAGAGGAAGAGAACGTCGACTACATTCTCGAAGACCGAAAGGAAGCAGTGGGCCACCAGGAAGGCAAACAAACAGACGATGAGTAGAGGCAGGACCCACACGGTGTACTCTCTCTGGTAGTTCAGGGCCAGGACGCCGGCAAAAGCTGTACACGAGACTATAAGCACCTGACAATAAAGATATAATGCTGGTTACAAAACGTCAGGTTGGGGGAGATTCTCACATTTAAAAACTCCAAAATTCCTAAAATGGACAAACATCAGCAGCCAAGAGGCCCAATTAATCTCTGTGGTACCTTTCCCAAGAAGAGGACAAAGTCCCCCACAGTGTTTATGGCAGCTACTCGGAGGGCATTCTCCACCAGAATAACGAAAGCGTCACGGGCTGAGGTGCAGAAATTGGTGCTGTTGATGGCTGTCGCAACGTAAGCATTCTGAAACAATGAGATACAGACATGTACACTGTAAATGCTTGGGATCTTGTATCCACAATATACTTGCTTTTCTTCCTGAGATTACTTACTTGATTCAAGTATGCTAGACACTTCTCAAGACACCACAGGCAGCAGACACAAGCTTTCAGCATGCAGCGAGCACAGGCGTTTTCCTATGAAGAATGAATAAATTCAAACGTTAACAAACTTATAACAAATATCTATAAAAACACCCATATAGTGACTACTAACAGGCTTAATGTGAGTTCAAAATGGAGTTTTGCAACAATTTTAAATACACTGTATAATTTTACAGCTCACCTTTCCTTTGAGTTGACTGTGAATGTATGTTAGGATGAGACGAGGGATCTTAACGAGCGTGATGATGAAGGAGCCTTTGGCTATAGTACCCAAGTGGTAACGGAAGGTACGCGCCATAGCGGAAAGGATAGGAGTAGCTGGCATCTGAGATTTATTCCTTAAAGAGAAGTAATAAACATCAAATTAAAAATATTTTGTGTAAGTTATTTTTGGTTTCTGTCGAATATATCTGATATGATAAAAAATCATGTTTGAGTATTTCTTATGTCAAAATCTTTCTCTCTTCTTTTCCTGTAAAACATTAGAATATTTTTGATGACTCGTCATGAATCAATTAATCCAATCAAATCAGAGAATGGTTAATTTCTCCCTCATCCTGGTCGCTCTGATTGAACGTGAGTGGTTGAGGTGAGGATGGAGGCCAACAGTCCTCTAAAGCTCTATATCTCAATACAACTCCACATCTCTACAGCTCTGTATTATGATGTATTTGCTAAGCCACGCCGACTTTTGAGCAAATCTGAAGGATTCCATCAACGCCCTCTCGAAATTATACCTCTCCCCACACATAATCTGTTTCACTCTGAAATAAGTGACATTGCAGAAGTTATCTAATGGTTTTTCCACTGTGACTTTCAGTTAATCACATAGAAAAAGAAGACATACCATACTTAACATCACATAGCATAAAGAATAAACTATCAAATAAATGTGACAGCAAAGACAACATTAAGCTTTCTACCTTGTGAAGTAGTAAGTGACCACAGCTCCAGCGATGGTCATCTGCTGGAAGGCAAGAATGAACTCACTGATCCAGATGAGACCCACAGCGTGGTACCACACTGTGTACTGAAGAGGCCCCACCACGTGATATTCAACCATACCTGTAGAGTTGTTCTTCACTGGTGTTCCTGTGAGGGAATAAAGGCTTGAGTTTGGGTTGTTTCAGTGTTCACACTTAAACTTGTGCTTCTACTGTTCAGCACTCTGTATTTCCTTGGTACTCTCATGCATCCTACCTGGAAACAAACACAATAATACTTTACCTGTCTGACATTTACTTGTTATTAATAGGGCTGTAGTCTCCTGGTCGACTGGTTAATTAGTTGGTCGATATGCTCTTGTCTGACCAAATTCTCATTGGTTGAATAATCGCCGTGTTACTTTCATAAGGAGAAAAGTGCTACATCAATAGCCTTCCAGGATTGCTGTGGCGGGAGGGACAGACTAACAAATTACCTGTGAAAACGTATTCAAAACACCCCCATTGTTTTCACAACTTTGAACTCGCCCAACCTAATGGAGACTGCTGGGACTATGTCTATTAGACAGTCTACTAGGTCTGTACTGTACTTTACTGAATGAGTGTTTCTCCTACAATGATAACAACAAGAACCCCCGCCAGACCAAAAAAAATTTTTTAATGCCAAAAATAACACCAAATATCCATTCCTTCAGAAATCAACAGCGTTTGCGAGTCTCTGTGCAGTGTTGTTCCAATACGCAAGTCAACCTCTGTGTCGTTGCCTGGGAAACTATTGGTAGCGTAGCTCCGTTGAGGAATACGGCATTGTGTGATATGTGTATGTAGTGGGTGGGAAAGAGCGAGCAGCAGATAGGTGATGGTGAACGTGAGCGGAGCAGAGGAAAAGGTTAGTAGTAAGTTGTCAGTCTGGCAGTAAATGTACAGTACAGACTACAGTGTGTCAGTTAATAAATGATACAGCTTCTCAAGACATTACGTCTGTTATTTAACAATTTTTAAGTGCCCACCCCGGTAATCGATTAGTTGAAGATTATGTAAGATTTCAGTCGATCAAGATTTTCTTTAGTTGACTACAGCCCTAGTTATTAATGTACTGCACGACTGTATCAATCAACTGAGTTGACTATGTTCTTTATGAACCAATTACTTTCCTTTATCATTTCAAATTGTTTGGTAAATGTATGTGAAGTTTCATGCAATTCCCAAACTCAACTGGGGAAAAAACTGTCTGACATGCATGTCAAAATATACTGTATTTGATTAATTTATAACCATGATATGTACCATCTGTTTTTTGCACACTCCTGAAGAGAAGGTAAAACAAGTCTAGAATCAAAATGAACTAATCTAACCAACAGATACAAATTAGGAAAGATCCAAGTTCAGAAAGGTCAGAGTTTACTGCAAGCACCTAATTTGTAATTTCACTCTAACATGATTACATTTCCACACTTACCACAAAACCCAAAAAACAGTAACTATGAAGACAGAAAATGTGATGTTTTGACTCCACTTGCTATCGCCTGTTGTTTAAAAAAAAAAAAAAAAAATTGAAAATCAGTAGAATAGAGAAGTGGGAGATGAGAGAAGTGGTTCTTTGACTCAAACCTCCCACATCACGAGACTAGCACAAGATTGAGAATGTGGGAGTTTAGTCATGCCACAAAACAAGCACGAAATGTCACAAATAACAAACTTGTTCTGCTTGTTTGGAAATGGTATCACTAACACTATCTAGCATAAGAAACTAGTCTGTGTGCTGCATTGACATTTAACAGTATTTTGGAGCGCCAGAGACACCAGAAGCATTTTGCATTGTGAGTGTGGTACTCATACAATGTAAACCTATGAACTCAATCTGTCAAACATCCACATGTATGAACTACTAATACAGGCACTCCCCACTAGCCTTCCTCCTAACCTGCACTCCCGAGGAAGAGAAGCACAGCAATCCAGTAGACCCAGAAGAGCATGAGGCAGAGGAAGGTCCAGAAAGGCTGCAGGGCCAGCAGGGGAAGATGGATGAAGACTTTACCAGCTACATGGAACAGGGAAATGGTGAGAGCCACACGCTTCCTCATGAAGAACATCACCAGCAGGAGAATTACCTGGAGGGTTACACAAAGAGTTTTCCAGTCACCTGATAAAAAAATATCACTCAATAAGGCTGTGGAGTTAGAGAAGTAAATGTGTAACCTTCCTACATAACTGTCTGTATAACACAGATTGTTTTAAGCCATGTTAGCAGAGGGGCTCTAGGGACCTCAACATCGGTCCAAAGTGAAATATCTCAATAACTATTAACAACTATCGCCATGACACTTTGAACAGATATTCATGATTCCAAAAAGATGAATCCAGATGATGGTCCCTCGATTATTCATCTAGATTCAACATCAGCTCAAAATTTCACTTTGTCCAACGCTTTGATGTATGACCAAATACCAGAAAAACTAATGACATTCCCATCAGCCTCAGTTGTACTTTTGTGTGCTATTAAGAGAACGTTAGCATACCTACATGCTAAACTGAATGATGACCATGCTGAACATTTTACTTGATATACATAAGCAAGTCATTGTGAGCATGCTAGCATTTGGCTAAAAGCACTGCTGTGCCTAAGTGCAGCCTCACAGAGCTGCAAGCATGGCTGTAGAATGTTAGTCTTGTTTCATTTCCTGGTACTAGATTTGTTTACTTTTGTGTACTTCTGAAACTGTGAAAAAGAGATATTGTTCGCTTACAATATAGAACATAAACTTATTTCACGTACCAAATGCATACATATACAAAGCACTGTGATTGTACATACTGTGAAAATTGTAGCACCAATTGCATACACAAGTAGGGCCTTAACATTGTCCGAGCCCACTTCTTTCCCAAATACTGAGGTGGTTTTGTTATTTAGGGCATTCCTGTGGTCCACATACAGCCACCAGAGGATGCCTGTCCCAGCTGCAAAACATCACACCCATACGTGTAGAGTCAGAAAAGAGCTAAAACATTAACAGAATTTAAAATGATCTATACTGTATCTGCATAATGTAATTAAGAGTGCCTGAATTAAACAACTTAAAACTTTAAAATTAATTGTATTTTAAAGTGTTTAATCATAAGAGCTGTAGAACATTTATGTTGCTTTTGACAGTTACCTATGGTGCCGACGACTACCAGAACTGTTAGAATCCACACCAGCACTTTGGAGATGTAACGGATCACGACCATCATGATCAGGGACAGAACTGCATCAGAGATAAAAACATAGTGTATCTCATAAATATGTCAAACATTACAAACATAAAAGTAGTTACATCAAGCTTGGGCTGCAACTAATGATTATTTTCATTATTGATTAACCTGCCAAATATTTTCTTGATTAATTGATTTGTCATTTTGTCTATAAAATGTCAGAAAATAGTGAAAAATGCCTGTTAAAATCTTCCACAACCCAAGATGACGTCTTCAAATGTCTTGTTTTGTATGACTTACAGTCCAAAACCCAAATACACTCTGTTTACTATCAGAGAGGACAAAGAAAACCATAAAAATGTCACATTTGAGGAGCTAGACCTAACAAATGTTTGGCATTTTTGCTTAAAAAAATTTATAAACGGATTATTCAATACAATACGATCATCATCTTTAGAATAGTGGATCTGTTAAATGATCAATTGACTAATCATTGCAGCTCTACATCAAGCTACAGAAAAGGGCTAATTTTATGGTATCTGTCCATTGTAAGGTTTGATAAAACATTGCTTTATCTTAAATAAAAAAAAATACATAGAACTATGCAAAATACTTAAGCCATGGGTTTGCATTTCATTTAAACAATAAAACATGAAGCTGTGAATGACAAAAGCCCAAACATCCCATGTTGGGAACTGCTATTAGTCATCTAGCTTTGACAACCAACACCACAACTGACAGATTAAATAACTGAAATGATAGATGTCTGAAACTGACGTGGGATCAGTTTTGTCTTTTTTTGCCGTACCAATAGGAGGAGTTAGAACAGACTTTAAATTAAAGCCTGTGGGCCAAACTTCAGTAGATACAATAACTGTAACCACTCAGACATTTCCTGTTTTATGACAAAAATAGCTTTCTTCCTTCCTCCTGAATCCTCCTGAGCAATAAGTTAGCAGCTGTGCAGGAGGAGCATCAGAAACATTTTTAAAAAAAAAACATACCAGTTGCTTGGCATTATATAAAATCAATTCATTATTCACCTAAAATATCCACACACATATTGTAAGCCGGCTATAACCGTGTGTTTTACCTAAAGCCAGCACACAAAGGCCCATGATGATGTCCTTGCTGGCCATCACCCCAGCGACAACCCGGCGCAGAACACTGTTGTCACTGACGAATGTCATGAATGCCTGGGCGAATTCAGCATAGCAGCCAATATCCACAGGAATACAACGGTGGAACAGTGGAACAGATTTACTACAACAAACAGGAAAAGATAAAGAACACAGGTTAATTTATTTTCAATGGATAGTTCTTGAAGCAGAGGAGTATTGACCGTGGCAGACTATTATTTCTTTTCTAATGTTATTCATTTGGTCATTGTTGGTCATGAAACGTGTATAAGTAGGTCAGGTTTCAGTGTATTTTATGTGAAATTCTGTTTTAGAATTAATGACTGAAATAAGTTAAACACATAATAATAAATTATAGAGTTCCTGTACTCATAACAGTGATATGGTCACACATGGGAGGTGTTATCCATCTCCAATCTATCCTGTCTATAAAAAACTGAATTACCTTGGTGGAACAGGGAGTTTGGGACATTTAGTGCTTCTTTCTGAATGGCTTGGGTATCTTGTAGGTGAAATATCATAGGTGCAGAGTGAAGATCCTATTGACAAAAAAACAAAAAATAAATTACACATTCAGTTTTATTAAAATATTCTAAAACCTTAATAAAAACCAAGAACAAGTGCTGAAGTACTTACTGTACAATCATATTTAATTGACATATTCAATGTTCAATTTTACTTGTCTTAAAGGATAGGTTCACAATTTTTGAAGTCTGTCTTAAAACATCAGTCATGTGTCCATATGAACACTGAAAGAGGTTTTTCTTGCTGTAAACATTCCTCCTGTTCATACTGGCTATTAAAAGTGCTTTATTGTAAAGTGATGGGGGCCAAAATCCACAGTGTGTCCACAGTCATGCTGTGCAAAAATGCATTTAAAGGTTTATCTGTAGCTTATATGAGGCTTCGTCAGTCTGAGTTAATCATATCAAGTGGATATCTGCCACATTTACAGTCTTTTTAGAATTTAATTCCCTCTTTGTGTTTCCTTGGACAGTGTTTCCCTGTTGAGCTGAGTATAACAAAAAGAGGGACTATGGCACTAAAAAGACTGTAACATTGAAAGATATCTACTTGATTTGACTCATTTGGATTTGAAGCTTCATATTAGCTTCAGATAAACTTTTAAATACATTTTTGCACAGGAGGAGGCTTGTGGATTTTGGCGCCCACCACTTACATTGTAAGTGTATTATGAAGAGATTTTCTAATGGTCAGTATGAACAGGAGGAATTATTATAGCAAGAAAAACATATTTTCAATGTTCACTTGGGCACCTGACTGTTGTTTAAGAAAGACTTGAGAAATTGTGAACCCATCCTCTAACAATGTCATGAATATATAAAAATATCAATAAACCACAACACTCAACACAATTCATACACAGGACCATTTTTTTCTGTGAAATATTTCCACATGTGCGGTGCTTCTCACCATTGTTCAGAGAAAACTGCTTTAGATCATAGTATGTCTTCAGTTCAGAAGCAGGGCATTTGGAAACACACAAGGCAATGGACTTGATCTTCCTGTTAATGATGTCGAGGTTGCACGGGTCTAGAAAGAAGACGTACCTGACAGACAGAACAATTGGAATTTCAGATTAATTAATTTAAGTATAAAGTTCTCCGACACAGATTCTTCCAAAATCAGAGACAGCATTCCACAACTTTCCTTTGATCAAAATATGAGTGGATTTGGTTATTACTATGCCAGTTGGGACTGTTCTGTCTTGGCAGAAAATGAAAGATGGTGACATTTGCTACCCTGTCACACAGATCCGTCTTTGTAGCTGAAACGCCTTTTATTCAAAGCCTCCATGGGCAATCAGCCCATCAATAAAGCATGACCCATTGTTTCAGTAAAACTGGGCCTGCAGGCTGCATGCTGATGGAAAGCTACTGCCCAAAAAGGAGGAATATGATAAAAGACTTCTCACAAAAACTACGCCAAGAAGAGAATATGTGACAATTCTTTCCAGATGATAAAAATATCACATTTACCTTGACTTACTATATAAGGAACTATAAACAGGGAGTTATGCTCTTAAACTACGCTATTCTAATGTAAGCAGCAAAACACTGCCACCATGGGTTAGTGTAGCTCTGTGCTGGTGAAATGTATCTACATTAATCTTCTGACTGACATCTTAAACTCATCAGTCACTTCCACAGACCAAACATCAGACGGACATGGTCAGAGAAAACTGAGTATTTTTCATAACATGTTACAACGTTTGTCTGACTTGTCTTCTGTTGACAACTACATCAACTTTCGTCTAAGAGTGAATGATCACACTGCTATTTGGGATATGTAATGCCAGTAGTTCAAGTCAATGTGCTGAACAGCAACTTATCAACTTTGTAAGACAAAATGGGGGATATAGTTAAGTGTTCACAAATGCAGCAACGGGATTTTGTAGCAAATTAGATGAAGATCACATGATGCAATCCTTGCATGCACCCATGTAATTCTTAAACGGCTTCTTCTGCACCACCCGTTCTAAACCAGAGAGGGCAAAAGAAGTCTCGAATGACAGCAGGGATTTGAATGCATCATTCAAAAAGAGTGTCTCACTCCATAGTGACAGAAATTGATGGATCTGGTGTAAATATCCCTGTTAAGGCATTAGTATCACATCAGACTAACTTATTTTCTATCATGTTTCGTCCACTGAGCTCCACTCCCTCAATCTTGGTGTTGTCCTGACCGCAGGTGTTGCCATAACTGTCATATCCTGAGATAATCCTGGAGGCACCTCCTGTGGCAATGGTGAAGCCACAGATACACACCTGCAGAAGATACAGATTAGAGTAGATAATGTTAACTATCAGCAGAATAATGTGAAAAACAAATATGTAGTACATTAATAAGCACACAGCACTCGTAGTTGCAGTCGTTTTTAATAGGTTATTTTCAAGAAATCTAGAATCAAGACATGCTTTTTAATTTTTCTATCAACAAAAATGGAAATGTCTGTAACATGCACTTAATTTTCAGATTATTAGATACATCTATCTAAAACTAAATTTAACTTTCACGAATGTTATGATGTTCTGTTTTTGTTGAAGCTGTTTTATGGAGGTGTTGATTCAACTTTGTGGTCATGTTGGATGCCGTAGTTTGTGGCGCTGTTGAATTGTATTTATACAGAGGTGTTTCTAGTACATTTTATATCAAAGAGGTTGGACAGAACATTAATTTGTCAATATGACACAATAAACATCAACAGCACAACATACTACACTCTCAAAAACTACAATAAAGTTGAATAAACACCTCTCTAGATCAGTTTAAACATAAACTAAATTTACTGCAGGGCTGTTATTCAGAGGTAGATAATTGTTTGCATGAAAAGGGGCCACGTCACTGATTTCTATGCAGCCACTGATTGGTGTATAAAGCACACAGTAACATGTAATAGACGCGTGCATAAATACACTAAGTGGTCCATTAGTTAGGTACACCTTGTTGAAACAAGTGCTGCAGCCCTGCAACCTTCACGATGGTTATAATATTCAACTTTTGTTGTAACTTTTTTATAAAGGTGTTGATCCAACCTTATGGTTATTCTGAAGGCTTGAACATCTCAATTAGAGTTTGGTTTAATTTAGATGATATTGAACACCCTGTCATCTCATATTTTAAACTTAACACCTGCAAAATTTAAGAAAGCCATAAAAGCTCTGTTTTTATCTCCACAATGTTATCCTTGTGGACTATCTTTGTAAACTTCCCCCTAATAATAAATCATTTAAATTTTATTTTACTTACTTTGTGTACCTGCATATATGGATGTCTGCTAGTGTTTACAATCGTATCTTGTCTCTCTTTCCTATCCTTTTCATATTTTTCTCATTTTCTAATTGAATAAGGTATGCACTGGAGAGTGCCCTGATCAAGCCCCCGAAGGTTTTTTTTGCACCTCTCCATCAGTTTTGTTTTTGTGTGTGTATCATTTGTGCGTTGTGCATATGTATTAACAAATCAAAATTAAAAAAAAAAATCAAAATCAAGGATTGTTTTTTGTTTGTTGTTATTGTTACCCTCACTGATATAAATGAGGTGGACAAAATATTAGAAACACCGCTAAGTACAACGCAATACAATTAAACAGCAACACAGCAGCCTCCAAAATGACCTTAAAGTTGAATCAACACCTTTCTAAAACAGTTTCGACAAACAAACTGAGTACTATAACTTTCATGAGGGTACGATCGACTGCTAGGCTGATGTATTAGACTGCATCAATCGCTCATTCAACTTGAGACTTACCATTCCGATACAAAACAGTGTGAATATGATGAGCCATGGGATGTCCGTGCAGCTGCGCTCCTCCAGTGGTTTCCAGTCACGTTTTCTCTGCCAAGGCATAAATAATAGATATGGACGGTTATCCTTACTTCTGTTTTTTTTTTTTTTTTGTTGGGAGTGCGGTGTAGAAGCTACCCTGCCGCTCCAAAAATCAGTAGACAAACCGCTGTGTTGTTGCTAAAAAAAAAACAAGCTGCTGACTACTGCTGAAGACGTGACGTTACATACCACGTTACACACGCACAGACTCCTCTTGAGAATTAGCGTTACAGATCCCAAGTAGCCACAACTTCCACCATATTTGAGCTAACTTACCTCTGTACTGGTGCAACAGCCCATTGTGAGCAACGACAGCACGAACTTCAGCTAAACGAACGAAACCAAAACTTTTTTGTGACTTTTCTTCGGTTGAACTTCTCTTCAGATTCTTCGGCTCATTTCCCTTTCTCCCTACTTCCGTTACGATGGCACATTTATTCTCAATCGAAGTAGCAATTCACGGGTTTGGTTGTGTCCTCTTTAATTCAGTGACATACGCCCATATGTACTCGTCCCTGAGTTTACGGCGCCAGGTAAATGCGGAAGAAAACAAATTTACCATGCTGCCTTCAGGGACTGTCAGATATATCACAATTAGCAGTTGAGCGCCGAGAAACGTCGCGATAACCGATATGCAACAATAGCAGTTGTTGGAAAAAAAGCTGCCCACAAAGTTTCAATTTGCCTGTTATTTAGTTTTTGTCAATGGGTAACTCTGCATCTGACTGTTTTACGTCTTTGAAGCAACTGATGCATCAAAAAATCAAACCAGTTTTAGGTAAGTGGACACCAGTCAAGAATGACATGCTTATTCAAATAACAACACAATTATTCTATGCCTGATCATAAGACCACTTTGTTGAAAAATATCTCTAAGTAATTAACTTAGATTTACGATAGAGGATGACTTACAAAGTTACGAGGTGCACTGAAAGCAGCATAGCGGTCTGCAGTTTGGATGCACGTGTAGAATTTGGCGCCGTTTACTGGAGTAATGAAGTAACTGTTGCTATGACGATTTTTTTTTTTTTTTTTTTTTTTTATTAATTTAATTCACGGTTGTGACCAGAAAATCAAAGCATAAAAAGGCGGCTAAAGCTTTATGAAAACGAACATTTAGTGGAGTTGTCACCCTGCGGCGGGCAATGCCTGAAGTGAACATGGTGAGTAATGCTTTAGGCACCGTCTATGTTTGGGTTATGAGACTTTTTTGTAGCAACGTCGCAATTGTAGCAACTCGTTTTATTAATTGTCTGCTATTTCCTATCATGGGGTTTACGTTTTGAAACGTTAAGGGAATGGTTGGCTCCTTTACTCCACACCGAGCTTAGAAATAAGCGCTAAATTAATTTCAGTTTGAGAGGGCAGAGGAGAGGCTGGACAATGAGTTTGAGTGAGACTGAACATACAACTAATGCCACTTTTACCTTAACGTTACATTTCTGCATGTCTTTTCATTCGAGTGAGCTTAAAATGCGCTCAAAACAATCAAGCTACAAGTTAATATTCAATGTTTATTATACCAAATGATTGCCCATCTACAGCAGCTCCCCACATTCACAAATATGAGTGTTTGTCTCCCCCAGCTGTCTGTGTCATGTTATTGCAACCTTCTTTTTTTTTCATCAAATGCTAATTTATTGATTTTACAGACACTCCCGGGTAGCCCTGCTGCCAGGGGACTGTGGGACTTCATCTTGCTCAGATACACTTGAGAAAGGATGTCTGCTGACACAGAGGCTGCTGTCAAAGCAAAGGGAAAAGGTAGTCATTTGAATTCCCAGGTAAATCCTGTGTCAGTAATGCATCTTTAAATGTTTGAGACAGTCCAGTGCTGCCCCTTTGTACATCTTCACCTCTGTCTTCTTCATAAGGGCCAACAGTTTTAGCCTGAATTTGTGTTCTTTGTACCAGGCTTGAAGATGGTCGGACATACTATGTAAAATACGCTGCCACTGGAGGCTCCTAACCAGATTCAGATGTTTGAAGTCACATCTTTTCATGGGGGCATCACCCCCCCTACCTGCTGTTTTTTGAGACATTTCTTCTCCTCATAGTGACGGTTTCCTGACCTGTACTGTTCCTGAGTGGGCTGGAATGTCAAACAGTTTCCTGAAGAAGAGGTGCCTTGCATTTTATTTTCCTCCTGCTCTTATTGCATTGCGTAGACACTGCAAGGGAAGGTAAATATTTAACTTAGGCAATCCACTTTTCACTCTATGAAGGGACAGCTGAGCAGTTTTGAAGATGTGTCCCTAACTGGACAAAATTCCTGCAGCTTTAGACCTTTTACATAATCCTTTTTTAAAAAAAACATTGTATTCCAGACATAAACACATTAATGTTTCCCTCATACCTGATCATTTCTTTCTTGTATGGATTAAAAGCATATAGGCCTATGAGTAAGGAAATGCATATGTTGCAGGACCAGAAAATATGATGAACACTACACTTTGTGAATGTATGCGAGAGAACAAGTGCAGATGTTGGGAGGATGGCACAGAAATGCGAACGAACATGGAGAGGAAACATAACTGTTCTGAGGTCTTTCATCGTATGATGAAACAACTCTTGGCCCCTCGTCTCCTGATTATTAGTCTCAAGTATTTCCTGCTGATGCTGCTGTGGCAACGGTGTCTAAGGACAACACGTTTTCCTGGATCCCTACTGGAAAAGTCAATGCCAGCACAGCATATGTTCAGCATAATCCTGGGTGGGTGGGGGGGAGGCTGTATGTAGTACGTCACTATCCTGGCCCTCATAAGGTCTGGTCCAAGCTCAAGAATCATTCCTCATAAACAACAGGACAAGACGATAAATATTATGTGGCTCAGTCTGCAGATACTTTTAGGAGTTGAGCTGTTAGAAAATGTCAAGCTTCGGAGGATGTAATGAAATTCAAAATGTGAATATGTTGTACCAATGTTTTGTTGCAGGAATGGGTGGATGGAGGGTGGTGATAAATTACTCACCTTTTAGTCTCTCAATACCTTCTTTGTGAATCGTTTGACCTTTGTTAAAGCGAACAGTGCATCTTTCATGATGATGTCCAATCAAATGCTGTCCAATGCTTTCTCATTCCTGTGGTACTGTTAAAGAAAAATACCATAGTTTCAAATTGGCCCAAATAAGAGCAAATCTGAATTTGAGTTTTGATATTAAAAAAGGTCCAAAACAAAAGCAAAGTTAAACATTTGCTTGTTGAACCAGTTTAATTATATTAGATGGTGGGCTTGTTTGTTATATGTTAATGAAATATTTACCACATTTAATGTACATATGAGGGTTCTGTGTGTATCTGTAGGTATGGCTATATGCATTCCTGCACACATTTAAAGGCTGTGAGAATGTGCTCAGGTGCTTGTGGTTATACGGTTATGGGGCATGTGTTTGAGTACACAAATGGAATACAGCTGTTGTTGCCCCCTAGCCGTGCCCTGATCCATATGGGACTGTCTGTCTGGGATGCTGGTAGACTGTCTCAGCAAAAAAACACAGAGTACTGCATTTACTTGTAAAAATGGATCCCTGACACTAACACATATCCTTTTCTAACACAAGATATCTTTTTTTCCCTCAATGGCATGTAATTCCTACTGAAATAGGATGTTTGGATCTTACAGTTTAAACCGCAAACCAATAGGATATCAGTTAAGGAGAGAAAGGCTGTTTGGTTTTGGTCAGAGAGGTGGGATTTCTTTCTGTTTGATGGTTTTCTTGGTTTTTGAGTTTCTGTTTAAGCATTCTTGTGCAGGATGAGGTCACTACTGTGGCAGGTTTTAGGGAAATAGAAGTCTCCATTTCATTGTATCTTCAATGTCTTATTTGAGATATGATGTTTACAGGTGTGTTAGGGTTGGAGATGTGATGATATACACTGTGAGATTATAGAAATGTATCCATCGTCAGACATTTATATAATGTTTCTGCCAATGTAGTGAAACCTTTAATACCTCTGGTTCTGGCCAAAGACTATTGTAGACAATGCTGTGAAAAACTGCGCAGGACTGCTTTATGGCAATATTGGATTTGCAAGACTTTTGCATCAATCTCATGACATATCTTGTTTGTTGTGAATTGATTGTTCAGGCATTTTAATTGGCATTTTGCTGTTGTTATTAATTTATAAACAGTTTTTCAGTTAAAATTATATTGTACTATATTTCTATCGCAATATCAATACTGTATATATTAATGTTACAATAGAAGATTTTTTCCACCACCCAATATTATTCACTTTATAATAAACCTATATGTTGGTATATTCAGGTTCATTAAAAACAAAATAAGGGCTTATTGGGATATCATGTTTATAAGCAGCAACATTAAAATGGGATTTTCCAGTAACCCGGATATAAAGATGATATTGGTGTGTTTGGTGTGCAGTACAATATTGTGTGTTTGGAATATATAATGGTCATAATAAGCTTTACTGAACAATGACGATCTTGTGAATGGTTCAGGTGGTTTTGTATTACACAAATCATATTTGCTCATATGGGTTATATAATCACCACTGATAGGATTGGCCGGATTTACGCCACAAATATAATGACTGTAAATTATATTTGTTTTCCAGTAGGACAAATGACTTTCAAATGACTTCATGGTGACACTGTTGGTCATTCTGGCCTTTCAGCCATGGAAGAGTACTAAAAAACAGATGAGATCAGACCAGATGCTACACAGAGAACACTGTGGGTAGTTTCTCAGCGTGTGACAGTATTTTCCAATGTCGTCATAATAATATAAGGCCCAGATGATACAAGACTGTCTCATTTGATTTGATAAACCAAACAAAACATTATACTTTTCTACAACATTCACATACATACACACAGACGTGCATGAACACAATCACACACACACACACACACACACACACACATATAATGTCCTCTCTTGTATCATGCACACACACACAAACACACACATACACACACAGACCCTCTCACAAGAAGATTAGATAGATTATTTTAGCCTGGAGATTGTTATGGTCTGTATCCTCAATAACTTGAACTTCCTGTTCCCACGGTAACAGTCACACTATAACCCATGATCACTGGCCAAGGCCCCCTCGGTTTCTCCCACGACGACTTCTTGTATTTAGACCCACACAAGCAAAGCACGTCAAAAACAGCGGATGATTAAATATAATTTTTCAATTAAGACAGCAATACAGCCTTGGCTGTTTTTTTAAATGTTCTGGAGCTGCATCATCTACAATGTTTCATTCAAGAATATTGCGATTGCTCAAGATCCCACTCAGGCCTCAAGCACAGTTATTTAAACCGACATGACTGTAGGCTTTTAAGAAGGAGTTGTTAACCACAGGGCATAGCAAGTGACAGGAAAGGATTGCAAGGATCTTGGTGTGGTTTGTTGATGTTATTTTTAGGTCCTCAGATGAGATTCTGGCATTTTGTTTTGTTTTCTTTTTAGTGTAAATGAACCCCGGATGAGATTTTACAACTTCATATGACTACTAGTGAATGGTTATTTGAAGAAGCCTTAAAAAGAGTGCAACAAAATCCTCTCAAAGCATTCTTTGTATATGCAAAGACTTAAAATGACTCAGTTCTGGGAGGGACGGGTTTTTTTTTTTCTACAAGCATCACCTACTTTTTCCTACATGGGCAAACACTCTGTGTTCTTCAATGCCCATGATTTAGACTGGCTTATTTTTCCAATAATAAACTATATCAGTGAGGAATGTGAGGCTGTTTCCTTTGGGCCCTCACTGCTCCACTTAAGAAGCCAAGGGATTGAACAGTGGGGGATTATAGGGTGAATCATGAATAGGTCTTTCTTAACCATGCATATGTGACCACTCTAGACATGTGACCAATGATGCTGCATGCCTATGAGTGAGAATAGTCATCCTCATCCTCTGTGATGTGGGACTTAGGGTCTGGCCTGTAACGTTGACTCTTAAAAGGCAAATAAATACTCACATACTCTGAAATAACTCTCATATACAGTACATAGTCATTTACACAGATTCCAACATATACTGTACTCCACAAACATCCACACAAATGACCACAAACAACTGAAAATATTTCAGTGTTCATATCATCAAGTTTTTCAGTTTTGTGAAGTCATAGTGCAAGTGCCAAGTTATTCTGAGAGAGAATCATTTTTTAGTCTACTTTTTATTTAATGGTTTAATGCTTCACTACTCTTCCAGCTCACTCACAACCACACATGCAGATTGTTGCTGCTGGGATCTAAGCTCACACATGTTGTTGATTGAACATGTGTTTGCACAATGTCACTGATGGATCAGATTATGACGTAGACCGGTTACCCTGTGGCTGTGGAAGATGGTCTGATTGGCAGGGGGAGGCCTTAGCTTTTTAAATTATAGGCTCGTGTTGGATGTCCACAGGAGGTAATGAGTGGATAGCCTGAGTCATGGTCTGTGTCGGCCTCTGCACTTCAATCACAAGCCATATCCATATGGAAGCTACTGTGACCAACCAGATCTGTATTTCGTTACACTGCACTTCGGTATAACCACAGACCACATCATGTGACATGCTACAGAGCAGTCTTGTTGAACTTGAATCCTTCCCCTTGTGCACGACCATCTGTGTCTCTGGAGAGCCAACATTGACGGCAGTGCACAGTTTCCCAGCGAGGCCCCAAAGAAAAGGCTCATCCAGAGCCTCACCTCACATCTGGATGACCCAGAGGTTAGAGGCCGGGGTTGCAGGACTTGTTGGAGGGGGCTTCATTCCAGTTCTCCCTTGTTTTTGGATTGTCCCTTTTGGTTTGATGCATTGCTTTTTTTTTTTGAGCATTTGACCCATCTGGAATAAAGTCTTGAAAAATGTGGTCAGTGCTTGGGATTGTGTGAATTTGTCGACATAACTTTATGGAGTACTTGGATGTCACAAAAGACTATAGAAAAATGTGTTATTGTCAGTGTTATTAATTTATAAGTGCATTTTTTATGCTAATGTAAATCAGGAGGCTGAGGCCCTGGAGTTTTTTGACTGGCACACTCCACAAATAGAATGTGTAAAACATTCAGCTTGTTTTAAAGTATCAAAAAGTTCAAAGACAAATTAACTGATTAACATTAGTCTTAAATGGTCTCAGTCACATCAAGTGTAAATATCCCTGGCTTTGCCGTTTCTTTCTGTGAAGTGCCTCTGACAAATGACTATATTAGGAAATGAATTACTGGCATTTGGGTCATTTTTTTCTACCCGTAGGTCTCCTTTAAAACAAAGAAATCAGGTTGACAGCACTTTTAAAACTGTCCCCATCGTCATATAACTTTTTAAAAGTGGTCAGATTTATATTTTCCAGATATGCTCACACAATATTTGAAAAATGCTTAATTAAAGAGTGTCTGAAATGATATCTCGTTTTGCAGTTGTTTTAACAGTGCCAGTGTGTTTAGTTAAGAATGCTTGTAGGGTTACAAGATGACAAATTTTTAAAAAAAGCATGCCTCAGATATAACTGCCAAAACATTAGAGCAATCTCTCTTGGCCCACAGCCAGAGGTCTTACAAGGCAGCCTGTCTGTTACTAATCTAAACCAACTGGTGGGAGCCTTTCCTAGCTTAGTGAAACAGCAAGCTAAGGAAGAATGAAGAAAAAGTCCACTGAGAAGAGGAAAGAGAGCGGTTTTGAGAGAACAGGGGACCTGAGAGGAAGTTTCTAAAATAGTGAGGAGAGAAAGCATATTAAAGGAGGGTGGAGTGAATAAATGCTTATAGTGTGCTGTGTGAGAACGGGGGATGGGGCTCCTAAGATGTGACTCAGACTCCCTGTCAAAACCAGCGGGGAGGGGACCTGATGAGAGAGGGATAGAACGGAGGAGAGCAGGGGTGGAGTAGGGGAAAGAAAACCCAGCCCCTCTTACACCACCCCGACTCTCGGCATTCAGCGTCAGCAAAAACTCTAATGTGATCAAGATGGAAGTTGTCTTTGGACTTTTCACTGCTCCCCGGCTTTCTGCCTGCTTTGGGGTCTTCTCTGCCTTTCCGACTGTTTTACAGTGAAGATACTGACTGCAGTCCAGGAAATGGCTTACAGAAACCCCGAGTAAAGACTGCTTACCGTGTGTCAAGTCTCTTGGATAGAGATGGATTCATATTTCCCAAACGTGGACGGATTGCGCTCAGTGGATGAATGAAAATGCAACTTGTGAAATATCTCTGGATAACTGTACTCAGAGCAAATACTGGATCTGAAACCTACTTGTTGGATTATCACCAGATGTTACATTGCTGAATATACAGCTACTGGATTATACTGTAAAACACTGTGTCATCACTGGAGAAAATACAGGAAGAAAACATTGTTATTCTAGCATGAAATATTGCAAATATATTGAGGTGACAATTCTGCTGTTGGTTCAATGGCAAGTTGAAGGAGCAACTGCTTTGGGATATTTTTTGTAACTTTCCTTATTGAACTAATAACTGGGCGCAGATTCATGCAAAGGTAGCAATGAGAGTTTGTACCATCCAGCACTCCTTCTGAGGAAACAAAAGGTGCGAACGTGGAGAAAAGACAAATGTCTAAAACTTCAAAAAAATCCCTTTATTGCTTAAGAAACTGTTGGATGTGTTAAGAAGCAGCTTAGTGACATAATGTGCCAAATACTGATGATTTTAGAATATTTTTGAAAATGTGTTTCTTCGCAATTGACTCTTGTTACATATGAAAAATGATGATGGAAAATTATATTATAAAAAACAAGTCTGTAGTTTTATGTCACAAACAGATACAGTAGCCATATTCTAGATGTCCTATCAACTGTACTGTATCTCTTAATTCTTCTATTATATTCTGTTTTATTTAATATAGCAGATGTTCTGTTTGAAAGGTGTACATCTTGCTCATTGAAACCTTGTGTTTCTTTTACTTCTGTACATTCTGACCCAAAACAACGGAAAAAACAGAGCACAGTATAAAGCTGGATAATGCACTACAACCTGGTTTGATTTATGTGATAGGACACACAGTAAGTATTATGACAATGTTGGATTGCGGAGAACCAGCTGTTCTAGGGCACTGGCTGTCATTGACGGCCAAATTAAATTTTTGTTTCCTTTAAATAACTCATTTTTGTGGGTGCATGGGTATTTACAGAATGACAGTTAACAAACACCCTCAATATTTCAGACTTGTTTAACAGTTAAAGTCCAATGTGTACTGAGGGTTTGTGGTGTAAATTTGGCAAACTGGTTTGGTCACAGTTCACTTTGTAAAGACGTTTAAAAGTAAACATGGGACATCTACATTTATTTAGCTGATTATCTTAATATTTTGGAATGCAGACTGCATTGCTTAACGCTTGAGGCAAAAACAACAGTTCTAGATCAAGGTCCTCTGGTGTAGTAAGCATGTTATAATATGAAATTTTAATATGTCTTGCTTGAAAAGTTATTAGTTTCCCATGTAAGATTAGCATAACTGGGAGTCCTGTCATCTTCAATCAGTGTTTATACTTTCTAGAGAGTTGAATGTAACGCCCCTCTTGAACTTCCGCTCACAGCTCCATAGCTGTTTACTTTAAAAGGGAAACATTATTTAACATATTCTCATCTGCACTCAGTTACTGAAAACTCATGACCTGGGATCACTGGCTGTTTCTTATCCCCATTCCTCTTCTCAATTGCAGATCTGGTTCTCCGTTTTTCGCCTGGATTCAAACGCAGCCCTATGGGATAGCACTGGCTGTCCACCATGCCAGTAGCCATACGGAAAAGAAGTTGGGAGGAGCATGTGACTCACCCATCAGGATTACAGTACAGCTATGATGATCTGGATCTGGTCTGCTGTCATGGGGTTGACAGTGAGGGGCCTTGGATGGGTTCAGGGGCTTCCAAACAAGGTAGACGAACAAGGTGTGCCTCCATGCCAGAGGGCTGCCACCAACTGTCAACAGATGACGTGGCTCAGACACGGGATGTGACCGCCTCTGCTGTGCAGGATGATGATCAGTCTGAGCATTTGAAGCTAATGGAAAGCAATAGAAAAGTTCCACTGGATTTGCAGGAGGAGATAGTTCATGACTCTCATGTGTTGGTGGATGTTGACATTCCCCAAAGGAGCTCTGAATCAGAGAATCTCCAAACCGCAAGCAGTGGGAATTCTGAGGAGTTTCACTGTAACTCAAACAGTGGAAGGTCTAGTGCAAATATTTTTTGTGCAACTGATAGTAGCAGTCATAGTGAGAAAACTATCAATGGTGAAGGTGAGGTTGGCACAGAGAGTAGCCAGAGTCACGATGTCTGCGATGACGATAATGTCTTTAAAAATCCACATATCTCTCATGAAGAGCAACAATGCATCTCTATCTCTTCAAACAATAGGCCTCCACTGTCTGAATGTGCTGCTGAACAGCCTGGCAAACTTCCAAATTGTCAGGAAACAAAGGAGAGCCAGACAGAGGGTTACAGCAGACCTCCTGAAATCTCTGAGGCCGCACAAAAGCGGTCCTCTGCTGCAGAACTCGAACCTCAGACTGACCTCCCAGATGTTGAGGAAGAGAAGATTTCCACCTCTGGCCATGCTTGTGCAAATGTAACCTTACCTGTTGGCGTGCTACACAGTTCAGTTAATATGATGGAGGGTGGTGATGTCATGTCACAGGCTAAGAAAACTGTGGAAGCAGTTGTGACTTTAGTGGTAGACGGAGAATGTGACAGCGGGATAACTGAAAGCTGGAGCTCAGATTCTGCTGACAAGCTGGATGGATTAAATGACCTAGAAACACTAAATGAAAATACAGGACTTAAACATCCCTCAAGAGACATTCAAGGAGGAGAGCAGGATCATCATGACTGCGCTGGAGTATTGGATCAGGCTCCTGGTTGTGAAATATCCTACCAGACATTGTTGGAACAGCATGATGTTGAAATGACAGCAATGAACGGGCCTCAGGGAGAGGAAAGTACACAAGCAGAAAGCAGCGAGAAACCGGCAGAAGTCAGGTATGGGCCAATTGTATCATCTGATATTTGTGTAAAAGGACAGTGTTGCAGCAAGGTGTCTGAACAACCAGATGCTGAAGGAGACCCCACACAGACAAACACTATTCAGTGTGCACACCCGTATTTGGAAACAACAGCTTCTGTAAGTCAACTAACTGAAAACACTGATGAAGCCTCAGTGTCCAAGGACTTAGCTGTTTATGAAGACCAAACTGTATCTCATCAGTTAGAAAATAGCTGCTCAAAGCTGGACACTATCCCAGAGGTTAGCCATGTTGAGGCACGTGACACCCCTGTACAGGCTCCTCAAAAGAACATTGCCTCAGCTGTCACCCAAAATCCAGCTGTTCACTCCCATATGGATGATAAACATGCAGCTACTGAACAGCATGCCGAAAACCCGCTGCCATGCTCTGCAGAGGTCAGTGATGAGCTCTCACTAGAGGGACTCCATGGCAACCAAGCCTCTGGTTGTTACTTCAGTGAGTCACCTGCCTCTGAGGTGGCAGATGGTCAGAGCGAACACCACAGGCCAGGAACCACAGTCTCCAGAATGGAGGAGACGGATGAGCCAGCACAGACAGTTATTTACAGTGACACACACCTTTCCAGTCCTGTTTTAGATGGGATGAGTGAGCCTGGAGATAAGAAAGAGGACAACGTGGTGCAAGTGCGCATGAGAAAGGTAAGGCCTTATATGATATAGTTGTAGAAGGGATTCAGTATGATATAATTAATATTAGTTTAGATTAGTTTTGTCTTTGTTTCTGTATTGTTATTGTGGTACTGGCACTTCAGCACCTTAAATGAAGTCCTTTTTAAAAATAAACTGACACATACTGGGCATAAACGGCCTACAAATAATTTTTGTCCCACACTCTGGCAAGCGTCTTGGAAAACAATGACTTCACTCTCACATGCTTACAGATCTGTGAGTGGGGGGATCTGTGAAATGTTTTACTCTTTCTCAACCGCTCATTGCAAAACAAGGTCCTATAAGGGCATGGAGACTATGAATGTAGAGGGGTTTGAAAGCTCAACTAATCTCTTGGGTGAAAGGCTTTAAACTGCTTTCTCCAGCAAACTTCTATGCTCTGCTATTTACACACTACTAGCCAACATGCTTGTTAGGTACAGTAAAGTGCCAAAAAACTTAATAGCAGTTCATGAATTTAGCCTCACTGGAACAAAGTAAAGACTAGAGAACTGACACAGTATTTATTCACCATTAGTAGTTGCTGTGTTGGCCCTTTTGGTATGACAACAAGAAATTCATTATTTACAACGCAGGACGCATTAAGCAGGCATGTTGTTTAGACAAGTACCATATTGTTGAGAGTTAAATTCTTGTGATATGTTCTGGTTGAAGACAGTCATCTGCTTGTAAACAGCAACTCTTACAGTGTAGTATGAAAACCCAAAGTTAAAAGTTGTGTCTTTGCATACTAGTTATAAAAATGTGTTCATTTTGGCTCATATGTGCTGCACATCGGCAATTTTACAGAGGGGCCATGTCAGATAGAAAAACAGAAATTTGTACTCTTTCATAAAAAAACAATTACCTTTAAAATGCCTGGCTGTACACATCTAGGTTTAGTTATGTTAATATTTTTCTTGTATAAAGTAAACAGGATAATCAGTTATTTTCTGAGGTTGATGCATTCCTGTGGTAAGATATCACACACATTGTGCTACACTCAAGCGTGCAACATGACAGATAATATTGGCTTGTTGGTCTGTCAGCTGCAGGCTGTTTTGATGCTGATAGTTTATATAATTTAACAATATGCTGAATTTGTGATGATGTGTGGTATTGTCATGCTCAGTTGTAGACTGTGCTTTTAACTTAGCTCTGTATGTACTGTATCTAAACAGATGGTTTGTGATGTCATGTAGTTGCTAATACAGACTACCGCAACCTCCTTTGGAAAAAACAGTAAAACAACTTTGAATTGAAAGCCTAGAATCAGCTATGATGCTGGGTGAGTAACATATGTGACCAGTCATAGTGTTTGCTTGAAACTCTGGTTGTATCTGTAGCTGTGTAATTCCGCATATTATCATTCCATTATTTTATCAAAAATTCCTTGTTTGCACAGAAACTTTGGAGGTCCTGTTAGTCATGAGCAAGGTTGACGTCACCCCGTCAGCTGCCAAAAACGAGAGCTCACAGTCTAGTGTTGGGATATGGAAAACCAGTGCCACGTTTATTACCACTGGCTCCAGTTTCAATCTTTGGATGACTTTAAATCTTTGGATTAAATACCGAAAAAAACTGGCTCCTGGAGCTTGAAAAGAGGAGTTCAGCCATAAAAATGGAAGGCGCCAAGGCAATCCATCCACCATATGGTAATGGCTTGCCTCCTCTTTGAGGGTTTTCACCATGGGGTGTATACTGTATGTAGCCAGTTTACTCAGAGAATCTGCTTTAAGGGAGGTCATAATGACAAAAAAGAAATTAAGCTGTGGAAATTAGCATCATCATCCCCAAGAGAGGTAACGTACAGTATTTAGTATACAGAAAAAGGAGAAGAAGCTCTTGAATATCAAGAAAATTACAAAACTGATTTTACTATCTCTTAGTGGACAATGGCAACAGCAGCCTGGATTTATCTCTGATAAGATGTACAAAGCATGATTATGTTCCCTGTGGACCATGCTGTTGTTGCAGATTCAGTTTGTAAAATGAACCCATCTGGTTTGCATAATGGCTTGAGATTAACCTGATATTGAGCTTTGTTACTGTGTTTATTTGTTTTAGCAACAAACCCTTATCCTGACCTCAGGGCCAAACTGGCTCAACAGTCGTTTATCTGACAGCAGACAACTTGGCAACATCACTGTCTCATTGCTCCCTATCTTTCTTTCTGCCTTTCTGTCCTCATTTTATTAATGAAATCATGCTCGTCATGGCTAATTGATAGAATGCTTGCATGAAACAGCAGGTATGTGCAGTAGTATGATGTATAATTATTTGCACGCCATGTTCAGCTCAGCAGAGAAAGAGACCCTCAGTTCAATGGACAGGTCTGAGAAATGGGATGAAGGCCACCGGGTGTACAAGGGGGTTTGAAAAAGAGAGCAAGGAAAGGGGAAGGAGGGGTCTAGGAGTTCAAACAGTGTGGGAACTGTCTCCCATCTCAAAAAACAGGAAGTGGAGAGGAATGTAACAGAAACCTCAAAAGATGGGAAAGAGAGAAAAGAAACCTTCTGAGAGCACCCAAACCACCAGAATGCCCCTAAAAAACATTGCCTCTCTGAGGCGCCTGACATTGCACTACACTTGTTTTTTACTCTGCTGTTTTGTGGTTGTTATTGCCATCTCCAGTCAGATGCTTTTGTTCATTCAGTGAGGCCTCGTAAAGATGTCATTGTTTTACCACTACACAATGATTCATTGTGATACTTTGCCAAGGAGATGCAACGTAGCAATGTGCACTACCACTAGCTAGGAATGCCAACGAATGCATCAATCTGAGACACGTTTCCATGACACACATGGCCCTCAATGTCTATTTGCTCGCTCAGCAAACCCAATAGGAACTGCTTTTGACAGGGTAATTGGGCACTAACTGGAAAATAAATGTAAGCGCAAGTCATAAGACGTTATTAGGGACAGAGTTGGGAGCCAGGCGCAGGGCTGGAGCCGCAGCCTGTTTATCGTGATGCAGATTCTATCGAGGGTCCATAAGCCTGTCAACCCCACACACATTAGCATTAGTCACAACACAGTTCATATGAATGTTGTCATTCACACACACCCATTGTAAAGTTAACTCAAACAAGATCAAGCCACATCAGCCACTTCACAGGATGTGTTTATGATATTTACGAAGTACTTAATTCATCCTGCATAACTCTGTGAGATTTATTTTTATTGTATCACACCTATGAACAGATGCAGCACATGAAAACCAGGCTCACATTCATATGTTAACATGCCTCTGTACCTTTGCACAAACATACAATCACAGTGGTTGTGTGTCTTGTGAGCTCACCCTCATAAAGGGTGGAACAGGGCCTGTTAGGGGGAGATTGTAACAAGGTTTGTTTGGGACTAATGAACAAACCGTGTGATGTCATTTCTTGGGGTTCTTCTTGGGAAAGAAGCTCAGACTCAGAGCCAGGATAAGAGACAGGCGAAAGGAAATGAAAACAAATACTGTGACAAGAATTGCAGGGAGGGATTTTACAAGTTTTTGAACTTCTAACAAGGGCTTATATCAAACAAAACAGGATGGAGGGGTAGCAGAGAATGACAGAGTGGTAGGCAGTGTGAGGGCGGGATAGATTGCACGTCATCTAGCTTGTCTTACTGGAGACACGCCACCTGAGGTCAGTGTGTGACTTGTTATCACAGTGTTAGAATGGCTCACTGAACAGTGCAAATTAGAGGACTAAGGGGCAAATATTTTAAGTAAGTAAGTAAATAAGTAAGTAATTAAGTAAGCAAAGATTTATTTATAAAGCACAAATCTTAAAATGGACCAGAGCAGAGACAGCAGAGAGGAAGAGCAGAAAGGAGAAGGATACAGAAGAGCAGAAGGTGAAAGTGTCAGATTAAGAGTTATCACCAGCAGTTGGACAGGAAGAGAAAAGAGAAGTAAGGAGCAGGGAAAGACGGACGAACATGGTTAACAGAATAGAGCAGAGTTCCTCAAATCTTTTAGCATAAAAGGCCAAGAGCCAAAGTTTAGAGATGGAACAGAACTGATTAATAGACGTCACAAATAAGTATTAATTGTATATTTGATATAATTGACAGTTACAAATATTATTTTTATTGGTATTTTTAATATAGTCAATATATATTTTCAATCAATATAAGTCAATATATACACTTTTCTGTGACATATGACTGAACTGCATATCTTTGAGTTTTGAACTATTGGTTGGACAAAGTATGACATTTCAATTTTCTGACAATTCATAGACTAAACAATTAATCAAGTAATTGAGAAAATAACCAGCAGATTAATCAATAATGAAAATGTTTCTTCGTTGCAGCCCTTCTTCCATGCCAACTGTTTAGTCTGGGTCCTCTGTTTTTTTCTATAGTGAATCAAACTATATTGATTATACGCTGCCCACTTGTTTCAATAAGAAACAATCCTGTCACACTGATCTGCGTTATTCATTTTTAGGACCACAAGTAACATGCTAATAGTTTGCCTAACTACTTTATGCAATGACTATATTTTCCATCACTGATTTCTCTCTTTGTTCAGCGTGAGCATGCTCGTCTGGACTCAATGGTTTTGCTGCTGATGAAGTTGGACCAGTTGGACCAGGAAATTGAGAATGCCCTCAGTGTCACCTCTTCTATGGACAACAAACCCAACCTCCATCGACGACAATTCCTGGTACTCACCTGCATGTTACCTTGCTGGATTTGGCTTCAGTCTGTACTGCATTTCAAACAGTTTCTGTTATAGCAGGTTTAAATGAATATTGCACACAGTGGATCCAGATCCATTCATTCATACAGTAATCTTTATGAAGCATAGCAATGTCTATAGACATTCATCTACTGATGAACTAAGGAAAACACTGCTCTTTGCACAACAATGAAAGCTTACATTGTCACATTTGTCTTTTACTTGTGCAGGAGTTTGATTCAGGATCTGTACCAGCAGCATCACAAAACCCTCCACTTCCACATGTTCCTGCCTCCTCCACCTCGGGACCTACACCAGCCCTTGGGGCAAAACCTAAGAGTGGGGTAAGTCAGGAGCTCTGTATCATACCATCATACATCTATATCACAGCAAGGCATGAAGTGAGACATTGGCATACTGTATGTAAAGACTGCATTTCTAGAATATAGGGTGAGAGTTTAGAAACTTTTCATGCCAAAATAACAACAGCATGAGTTGTTTAGAGACCAATTAAGAGACCCTTTAGACACAGATGCAATTTACCACTATCATTTCTCACCATCAGTCTTTACTTCCTTTTGGGCTTCATTTCCTTCACTTTTCAATTTTGAACTTTATGTAAACCAAAACAGTCACGTTTATGTGTTTAGAGTGTGGAGGTAATTCTTACAATATTTACAGATTTCCAAACAGACCCAAAGAAATTACGCAGCTTAAGAACAGTGCTGAAACTAGATTTCCAAAATCAATTTGTATGATTTTGAGAAACATAAGAAACATTGACATTGATTGTACATTGTTGTGGCTGTTTTTTCTTGTCAGTCCATGATTGCATTATTTTCTGCTGTGCATATAGCTACTGTGAAACAGCTTTTTATGTGTCCTGTATAAGAGATTTTTTTTTTCTCTTGGGAAATAGTTGTACAGAAGTTTAAATAAAAGCAGCATACAGAGAGGGCACACACACACACACACACACACACACACACACACATAGTTGAAGTGAATCTCCCAATTGTAGGAATGTCCCCCAGCACTTAGGGTTTAGCCAAGCAGACGTTAAAACTCTATAATTAGCTGGTTCCAGAGCTCTAGACCCATTCGCCCCAACAAAGGGGTCAGAAGGGGGGTCTGGGAGGTGAAAAGCCAGGATGGGGGGGGCCAGGGGGGACACGCTTCAAGTGAAACATGCCTCTTCAAACCCCTTGCTTGCTCACTTAATGACTTTGTCAGCCTTGCATTGCCATTGCCTTCAGATTGAGAGCAATGTGAACAAGGCCAGTAGCCAGCAGACTGAGCACTCAAGCAAGCTTTTACAAGTTACGGTTTGTTGGAATAGAAATGTAAAAAAAAATGTTGGTTTGGACCTTCATCTTGTGATGTAGTGATACACAATAGGAAAACCCAAATGAACAGGATGTTTCTGTTGAAAAATAGCCCTGTAGAACAAAACATTGCAACTTGTGGAAACGTTGGAATTCCTTGACAAAAAGGACATCTCACATTCCTGTGTTATCTGTCGCAATTCCTGGTTCACATTGCTTTTTCTTGCACGTCACAACTTTTTAAAGGAAGGCGATATCCCTTTGTGTAGGTTAATTTAAGAGACACAGAGCAACATACTCTGTGATGCACGATGTATTATTTCTTTGGGCAACTGTTTCTACAACCTCCACTCCTAAAGTAACCCAAGGTAACTCACTAAGCTTGGGTAAACAGTGCTTTCACTGCACCTAATAGGAGGCTTTTTACAGTGGAGGCCCTGTGGGGTGATTGATTGAGGCCAAAGAGATGATGACTTCATGAAGGGGATTCTCAGTAGTTAATAGTTGTAGGGAACTGTTGTGTCCTTTCAGACTTAAAGTGTTGTGACGCCCACTTAATCTTTTTAGCTAGACAATACAAATCCTTTAAATGATGTAAACATAAGACAGATGTGAAGGAGAGCCAGGGTTGAGGTTAAGCTTGAATTCAACCGGACGTGACTGTTGTGTTTTACAAGATAATAAACTGATATTAAAAATACAGCACACATCATAGATTATTCAAGTACAGTATAATTACTATTACTAGCTTTAGTTACTGTATACAAATACTACTCAGTTCTAAATAACAGGGAAGGTATGTAGGGTCATGTAGCATTTTAACATAAAATCTTACCAGAGGCAAAAGTCTCTTCAAAGACTAACAATCTTTGTTAGTCTTTGATGTGAGTGCAATCTCATGTTATAATGGGAATTAACTGGATTCTTTCTCCTAGTATTAACTATTACACTGTTCCCTTTACAACTTTTGTAGAAATTAAACAAAGGGTGTCTGAATCACCAGAACTGCTTTCAATTCAACAAATACACCACCACAAACTATGGTCTCAATAATAACGCTGTCAACACCTCTCTGACACAGTGTCAACAAAGGCTGAACATTACAGACAACAGAACTAAAGGATTTATTTTAGGGGTTTTGGATTATATTAAATTGTAAGGTTTTCCTTTTACTTTGTTTACCTCATATGCAGTGAATAGACACACCCAAACAATCAAATCATAGACTTAAAACAAACCTTGTACTGTATATGTTCAAAAATGTTTTAACAGCCAAAGTCCTGGCAAAGGCAAAGGCAAGAGAACTCTATTAAAATGAGAAAAATGCCAGATAATAAATCGATGGCTCTGTGCCACATAGCATTTTCACTAACATTTGCATAGGTTACCTTGAGCATGTGTTTGCATCAATCTTAGTAAGAAGATTTGCAGATTTATACAATTTACACCACATGTATCTTTTAAGCAATCTAATGGTGAATGCGACCCTTAAACATCAATGCAGAAATGGCTACTGTACAGGTACACACTCCTGTAATTTATGACAAGTCTCAGAAGTTAAGCTACAGGGAGTAGTATGTCACCATATTACAAAACAACCTTGATTCTGCACATAAAGTGCTGAAATAAACAGCACCATGCAAAAGGTCAGTGAGGGGTTCACCGAGATGAGATACACTGGGATCAATGCATTTTAGGTGTTTGTTCATTTTACACCTTTTAATGGAAAATAGACTGTGTGTGTTTATGGGTACATTTGTGTTTAGGTTTGTAGAGTCTGTGTGAATTGTTCCGTGTTTATCAATCTGTATTTGCATTCCTTCCATCATGTGTTGGATTATGCAAGGGATAACTGATGTTTGTGTTATTACTGTCCCCCTGACACCTCCTGGCACTCGGTGTAACACTTCAGTGTGATTGTCCGAAGCACACACTCGTGCTGTTCTGCCTTTTATGTAACCATGATAAATGTGAAGTGGTGGTATGTGGCTGTGTACATTTGTGATGAGTGTCACATTCACTTGGCATGTACAATGTCATTTACTTGCTGTTATGGATAAGGCATGGGGTTCAAGTGAATAGATTTTTGGCCTTACTAGCATAGCTGGTGGCTATTGTTAGCCTTCAGCAGGTGGCTGTTATTCTTGCATCGAATGTGGGGCTAACATCTAGCGGATGTTGTGCCACAGCAGGTGTTTTTTTCTCATGGTGGAACTGCTATTCTTTGCCCAGAGTGTTTTTGTTGGCAGGTTTCTGTTACTTGCTTAGTGGAGCAGGTGTCTTGCAATGATGTTTTGCTTGCATTGTTGTTTTGCAACAGGTGGGTTTTATTTGGTTTACAATCTGATATACTATTGATTTGACTGCATAGTATGTCCTTCTTTGGTGTCATTTTCTATCCCGAGTAGTATTAACTTTAGTGAAATTATCTAGTGATGTTGTTATTAATTTTTGAAGAATTACTATAATTTCTTGTCATACCAGTATTAGCAGTCATTAATTTGGCTTTATAAGTGTAATCTTTATTGACAAATTCCAGTTATGCGTGCTGAGAGAGCCATTTGTTATGTGACTCTATTTTTAGAGCTCTGTGGCTGCAGAGGATGTGCCAAGCCACAGAGGCGGGTGGAGGCTGCTGACCCCTGACCACCTTCCTCTGAATGTTACAGTCGGAAACAACATATCAGTCACCTTCAGCGCTGAGCTTTCCCACCAGCAAGACATACTCAGAATCCCCTGAAGACCTCTGCTACTGAACAAGGCACAGACCATGGCCGTCTGTTAAATTTAGCACAGGGGTGTTTTACATGTCATGCATATAGTGACAGGCCTACACCAGCCCCTCATCCTCTCCGTCTTTGGTAAACATTCCATAACAGGTCAACCTTTGACCCCATGTTTGGATCTGTATTCTGTCTCCGAGGCAACAGCGCTCCAAACATGACTTCTGTCATCTCCTTTGGTGGTTTTGTACCAGATTTCCATTCTCTGGAGCTTCCATGTCTGGATTTAATGTTTTCATTTTTGGGAGATGAATTACTGAGAGATATTTTAATTTTAGAATGACAAAAGACTTTATTCCCTGTCACTAGGTTATGTATGTACATAGCTCTTTATCTGTCTGTGGTTCAGCGGACAATAGAAGTGCTGTGGTTTGCGTGCTAAGGTCACTAGCAGATCTCTGCTCTGTCCTTCCTCTTGGTTCCGGTTTGGAAGCCTCGCAGTCCCCAAACATCCTTTATCCCAACCACACCTTCTCAATGTACCACTCAGATAAAAGACACAACTTTCACTGCTTTTGATTTATCTCTGCATTTGCTCCCACTCCCCCTCTCATGCCTGTCCTTGGTCAATAGTCAACACCATGTGCAGCAGGCATAATTATGTTTGCCTACACTCCACCCACATGTTTGGCTTAAAGACTGTAGTTGGCCATAATGAGTCAGGGAAGTATGAAATCAACCGCCATTCAGTCTGGAAATGGGTGCCAGTAGTTGCTCTGGTCAAGGCCACTCCAGCTGCTTTGTGTGGTGTCATTGTCCCCAAGGTCACTCCTCTGCTGAGCACAGCTGTAACAAGGAGACAAACACAGACCTGCTGTGGTTTTAAAAAAAAAAAAAAGGCAAGAAAAAAGAAAAGGCTTGTGTTTGGAACAGGATGTGGAAAATGAACTTCTCCTCAACCCCCACAAGGAAATCTTGTTTTTCCTGTCGATTCAAGGCTATAGCCATTGCATAAAGCACTCCAAGAACAGGAGAGAAAAGGATACACAGAATAAATACATTTCTCTTTTTTTTTGCAGTTGGCAGTGTTTTGTCAGAGAAAAAAATCCAAACAAAGCAGAGCAAACAGCTAGAACATGCCGTTATGACATTTATTGAAATAGTCCACATGTATCAGCCTGACTCAGTCTACATACTCAATATTTTAGCAAAATGGATTTAGATTATAATACGCTTAATTATTTCACAGAATGAGTGTTCTTTTCAAGTCAGATATCACATAAATCTCTGTGATTACAGCCCTGCGTCAATGGCACCTCTCACTGTGTTTGTTTTTTATGACAACAACTGTGGCTTGATGCTTAAATCACATCAGCTTAACCACCGATTTGATTTATTGTCTCCGTATGGTTTTTGGTACTTGGCTTTTGTATTTTTTTGCTAAAATGAATCATACTTTTTCAACCAATGTGAAGGCATCATTCTGGTGTGTTTGTTGCTAATAAATACCAGTCGGTAGTGTCAAAAGCACTCACTGAGTCAATGAAGCGAAACGCATATACATTACATAAAGGAGACAGTAAAAAGCACAAGGAATAGTTGTAGGATGATGGTACTTGTTGACAGTAAATCTTATGGATGACTGGAAAATGCAGGCATCTGGAAACACCCCTGCAGCCTGCTGATAATGAACCGCCATAAATCACAGAACGAACAAACTGAACGCTCTCTCAGACACATGCACGCACAAATACACACACACAAATTCATAGATGCTGAAACATGTACACAGGAATGCACTGTAAAACCAGGTGCAATTTAGGCAACATTTATGCAGGCTTGTGGTTCAGGGTTTTAATTGGGATATTTGACTTGAGTGTGTGTTCACATATTTGTTTTGAATGTGTTTCCGTTGATATTTGCCTCAGCTAGTTAATTAACTCAGCCAATATACACCTGAGCTTATCACTCAATCAATCATCTTTGCCCTCAGTTTTGGTGTCTAAGGATTGAAGAGGGCATACTTATTAAACATGTTTGTGTTTCATTTAAAGCTAAGTATCTTACTGCGACTTTTGAAACTGTATCTGTGCTCAAAGTCTGTTTACAGATAGGTTACCCAGAATTCAGTGCTCTGCTGACCTAGTTTAGCGAAATGCATTGCCCTCTAAAGTCAAGAGTGTTCACTAAATGTTACAAAATTATGACCCAGCAATGTCTCACCCACTGGTCCTTCTGGTAAGTCAGTAAGCTGTATGTCTGCCACAGGGCTGCTATGAGGCCACCATAGTCTTCTACTGAGGACAGTCTAATCCCTCTGTGTTGTTAACCCACTCTCTGCTTTCTCCCAAAAATGTCAGCGGCTAATCCGCGGGCTAGCATTGTTAGTGCAGTTGGGATCATAAGGCTTATCCCTATTAACGCTGCTCCATAAGCCACAAATTCAACCCAGTGAGTGGGAACAGGTGACACATTTTGTCTCTTAATCAGAATGATGTGAATAAAACAGTTCAACATGTTTTTATCACCAGTTTCCAAACTTTTTGACCAAATCTTTTCAACTTTTTCTGAGGCTAGCAAAATGATTTTAAAAAACATCTCGATGAGTCAGTCAATGTGTGTCTGTAGATATGTTTGTGTGTGATACTGTTCTCCTCTATCTGGATTAAACAATTATGTAGAGAGGGAAGAGTGACATAAATGTATTCTGAAAATAGTGTAGATATTTGTTGTAATTTTATTGTTCTACATTGCTTTTTAGAAATATTATAGAGTGCCTGATTTTTCTCTTTATCACGCATCAAATAGGATGCAAAAATCGACTCAGTACTATCAAACTTGTTAGTTTGTTATTTCCTCTTTGCTAAATGAACTAGTCTGCTGTGACTTATTGTGATGAGTCATTGACCATACAGGCAGAGTGTGTGAAATCAGTAACCAAAATGTAATTAAACTAGGCCAAATTATGTTGTTTAGCAGATGAACTACAGTGTTTGTCTTCAAGATCTGTTTAAAAAAAGTGAACTAGTTTCAATTTCCCATCAAGCAGTAACAGGGTGTATACAGTGTACCATGGAGGGCCTCATTTACAGTAACCTATTATATTGCAACTGTTGCCGTGTGACTATTGCACATGTGAAGATTGCAGTGTCAAGGCTGAAACAATATACTGCTCAGCCCTAACATGTAATCTCATGTTCTTCCAATGATAGGAAATAGTTAGCAACGTAAGCAGGGTTCTCACATTGGAGTCATTAAGGGAATTGTCCTTTGTTTAATTTATTCCAGGTGTTTCACTTAAAATGATTCAAAGATAGAAACACAGAATCAAGAAATGTTTTGGAGTACACAATTAGAACCACATGGCCTCATTCATGAAATATCTGATATTTTGTCTAGATTTTGTTTCTACAGACATTTCCATTTACCCACAGAGTAGTAAGATAAGCTACCTGTGTGAACAACTCAAAGGCTGCATTCAGTCCAATCTGGCAATGCAACATGGTATACATGGGTGTCTTCAGTCTGATCACTTATTTACGTGATTGGCCAATGTAGCACCTTGTCGGATGACATCGCATTGCATTCCAGCAAAAGTTGAACCTGGTTCAACTTTTTTGCAGGACGACCACTGTGTTTTTTTGCTGAGCCCTATGCGCTCCCCACCCCTGCATCGTAAACACACTGCCCCCATTCAAATGAATGGGAGGGCTGCTATTTTTCACATATTGCTGGACTTTGTCTGAATGCGGCCTAAAAAGTGAAGTTTAGTGATGACTAGTTAGTTTGCCTTATGGGAGGAAGAGTCTTATTGTCAGACAAATTAAATGTTATTGTCTCATCCGGTCATGGATTCCAAGGGCCAGTCAACAGTTCACAGTCTATGCTCCAGGAGCCCAGCACTAAATCCTACTAGACACTGCCTTAAACCAGAAGCTTGTTGCTTTGGCTTACTTTTGTAAACAAAGGCAAATGTGTCTGTGTGTGTGCATATCCACTTCTCTCACTCTCTTTCACCCAATACAGAGCATTTCCCATGACTCAAGGTTGAATGAGAGAACAAGACCTCAGCTGGCAGTCTGAGAGTGTATGTGTGTGAGTGATGCACAGTATGTACTGTAAAATCATTAACCTCCTAACACAGCTAAAGACTGAATGTGCACCCATTCATGTAATGGAATTCCCCTGGTCGTTTTACAATATGTCAATACATACTGAGACGTTTTTCGAGTGTCACCAAATTTCGTTTCTTTTCAAATAGCTGTTAAATCAAACATCTGGACAATAATATACCTCTTCTGCAGGAAACATTTCAACGCATCATTAGACCAAGTCATCGCATCACTTCCTGTTGACACACTCCAAGTGTGACATATGGAAACTATTAAAATGTGGAAAGGAGATGCGGGGGAGAAAGTATGAGGGGGGGGGGGGGGGGGGGGGGGGGTTAGACTTTTCCTCAAAGAGAAGGGTAAAATGAAATTGTTTCCCACGTTTCCCTGCACACGTGCACTTGGGGGTCGACAGAGCATGGAGAATAAATTCCTTTATAAGTGCAGGGCAGAAAGAGCACATTCATGCCAGTCAAAAAACAGAATGAGCTCCGGATAACATCTCCAAGGGCCTTGGACATGCATGCGCATGCACACACGCACACACACAATGTCTCTCTTCCCTGTATCACACACACACACACACACACACACACACAGTTACCTTATACGTCTAGTGCTGGAGCCGCCAGCTTACCTGACCATAAGCCATCTGCACCAATTTAGCCATTTGCGTTAAGTGGTGGAGAAAAAGGTTTGGGTTAGCTTGAGCCCCCTAATCCTTGGCCAGCACAGACCATGGGTGGTCACACTCACATACTGATACACACACACACACACACACACACACACACACACACACACACACACACACACACACACACACACACACATACTGCAGCTGCAGTGCAGGAGGGGGGTAGTGGATGAGAGGGTGGTGGTGGGGTTGAGTGAGGCATGGTGGACCGCTTGGGTTTGTTGTGCAAGAGCCACATGCCAATGGCTTGCTTAACGTCGCTGACTATTTCGCTCACACAGAGAGGCATGTGCACACAGCCGCACACAATGGAGAAACAAAACATAACTTGTTACTAGGGCAAAGTATCAATCCTTAATACTTTTTTTGTACTGACCAAAATTTGTTTGCAGCACTGACTCTCAAAAGCTGGCATTGAATGTCTACTGGACCACTGCTCAGTCCGAGCAAGCTCATGCTGCACAGTCAAAATTTGTTCAAAGTCTCAAAACTTTATTTTAAATTCTAGTGGAGATATCAAAGTTTCCAAAGATACCAAATATGTTGGCAGAATTTTGGGGTATTGTGTTTAAAGTGATGCACAATACATGTAGAATATTTCTATTTGATGGAATAGTGAAGCTGTAAAAAAAAACAAGGAGTGTTGGGTTTGCATATTTCACTCAGTATAAACATCATATTTCTTCTATGAAGAGCTGGAACAAGATGATACAAAATAAATACTGTCAGATAGATATGGTTTTAATGACCTTGAAGCTACTGAAGGGAATATGGGAAAAATAAGGCGAAGTAAGGTATTAAGAAAAGCATATTAGTATCAGAACCATCATATTTGCACAAGTATATAAATATTTCAAACAATACTAGTTGTTAGTTTCAACACTAACTATACCATCAGACATTGCAATAACTAAACTAAATGATCAGAGTAAACATGTATCATTGATGTCCAGTGTTAAAAGCGTGCTTATGATTTGGTCAAATCAAACTAGCCAAAGTATTTCCACTCTGAAAAAGTTAACTTTTTTTCCAAGATTTCTGAAAAAATAACTTTTGTTAGTAATTGTAAAATCATCACTAAGACTGAAATGATGTGTGAGAAAATCTATTTTACTAAGCTTCTGGCTTCGGTAATGACAATAATGACCCGACAGCAGTTAATCACACAGGCACACATACTTTTAGGCCACTACACACCCACACATGTGTAAAGCAAACACATACCATACCCCCTGTGCCCCAACACAACCTACTTCCAGTAAATTAGTGGCAGTAAATGAGGCAGCTGACACTCGTGTGCTCTGCAGCCTACAGCTCCCCAGTGGACACCTGACACAGCCCAGACAACCCCACACTGAGACAACCTGCACTGTGGCATGCCAGGGGGAAACACAGGCAAACATCAGGAAAATATGTGACCATGGTGCTATGAAAACACTGGTACTCACTGGTACCCATTCATTCACATTCTTGTTAGGCTCTGTGGTCTCTCACTCACATTTATTCAACTGTAATTGCTATTATGACGGAAAACACGGCATTGTGTGAAGGTGAGATTTTCACTGAGTTTAAGTGACTTCATGGGTCATTGACAGGAACCCGTGGTGTAGTGTTTACACAATAGGAAGGGAGCACACTGGTGAACCGAAATGTCTTGTTAGTGTTAAGCAGAGAAGCCACACAGACCTCCCATATTGATTCCATTATTCAAGGCCATTCTTTACACAAGTTGCGGAGTTGTAGATGGTTGTTGAAAATAAAGAAAGTCATTTATATAAGGTACACCACATGTGCAACAATATGACATAAGACATCTTTGGCACAAATCCACATACTGAATAATGAAGCTCAGTGTTATTAACATCCTGTGTGATGCTATACTTAACTGTATCAGAATCAAAACACAAAGTATGCTCATTTGAATTAAATAAGGAAACAATTATCATGTTTTTGTACGCCAGAAAGTCTCATTGACAGGTGCATATAGGATCAAAAACCTGTGACTGTGAGAAAAACAAAGAATCCTGTGCACTGTCGATTACCTAGACCATCTGTATAGGACTGATAAAAAGGAAAATAGGTTGTTTGTGTTGTCTTGGCTGAGTCTTATAGCTTTCGCAGTGTTTTACACACACAGGGGGATGCAGCAAGGACACTGTGGCTGAAAAAGCAGAGCTAATATTACTTGAGTCCAACAGCTGAAACAGCACTGAATATAAATCTATCTCTGATTTCACCTCACTGTTGTTGTTCTGTTTATGCTGGTGATTTAGTGGCAGTGAAGCAAGTGGGAGTCTTTGGCTGTAGCTTCTCCCTAGTGTCTTTTTTAGGCAAGGCAAGGCAAGTTTATTTGTATAGCACATTTCAACAAGGCAATTCAAAGAGCTTTATATAAAACATAAAAGGCATCAAGACAAAATGTAAAAGCAACATAAGGGAATATAAAAAGAACTCACAGTTGCAGCAGACCTGCAGTTTTCTGGGAGTTTGTTCAAGATATGTGGAGCATAAATCTGAACGCTGCCTCCGTGTTTAGTTTTGACTCTGGGGACAGATAGCAGATCTGTCCCAGACGATCTGAGAAGTCTGGATGGTTCATAATGTAGCAGCAGATCAGAAATATATTTTGGCCCTAAAACGTTCAGTGCTTTATAAAACAACAGTAGTATTTTGAAATCAATCCTTTTTTCCAGAGAGGGACTTTTTACCCACTATGTGTCTGAAATGTGACCCATGAAGTAATTAAATGCTTCTTTTCTTTTTGCCCACACATTGTCCACAACCACACACACATGCTCAAATACATACACACATATTCATATGTGCATACTATACACACACATACAAACACACTTCAGCAGGCATACCACTAGTGATGGAGTTGTGAAGATTTTAGATAAAGGATGTATGCATGGACAGCTCAACCGCTGGCTTCTAAAGAATCTGACTGAGACAGATTGGGACCAAGACAACACTTTATCCAGCATTAATCACACAACGTGTTAACAAAAACAAACTGGCGTATGAGAGCAGCCATTGTATTCACTCCCACCAGACTGTGTCACGCTTATGGTGGTTCATCAGAAAATATAAGAGCTCCCTGGAGATTCGAGACTCGAATGGCCTTTAGTCACATTTTTTCTTTTTAATGATTCATTCCATTTCTTACTGGTATTTGCTCTAAGTCAAAACGAATAACAATAAACGTCATGCTCTCATCTTAAATGCTGATCTGCTTATCTTCCACAGAAAGTGAAACAAAGAAGAAATTCCTATGAGCTACAAAAGTTCAAGTTAATCATATTTGTAAGCTTTAATGTGGAATCGCAGTGGACTAATTTGGGGAAATAAAGAAATCCCACAACATTGTGTTGAGATCTTGCAGGCATTATTATCTCATTGACAAACTCATACCTTTGTGTAGAGTTTACTGTTAGGCGCGGTGAAAAGAATGATGTCAGTCTTGATGCTAAGTAACAGTATTTCAACATTTCCGAGAAATCCTGTTTTGTCCGCCAGTTTGGACGGATATAAATAAGATAATACCGATGAACCACCGTTGCTATGGAAAAGAGCAAGTTAGAGGAACAAATAAGAGCAGTAGGAAATTCAAAATGTTTCATTGTTGAATTTGTCAACAAAACACAGCACCATAGATTTTAGTTTTTTATACTGATGACTCAACTGGGTGAGTTGAGTCATCGGTACAGCACACTGTCTGTCTAGAAAATGAATGAGACTTACTTCTGGAACAAGGGGTGTCAAAAATATCTCCTCCCACTTCTATGCCCTCCATCCTTTCTGCACCTGTATTTTTTTTATATTCAATACTAAGGTGTGTGGCAGGCTCATCAAGGTCAAACATGTCAACAAATGCATAGAAATCACCTGTATTTTAGATTTATTTTAGTATTTTAGGAACTATAAATGGGCAGATAGCCCAAATGCCTCTTTATGTTGTAAACGGACACCATGAGATATCTAAAATTTATAAAATTCATGGACAAAACATGGAAGTAGAATATTAAGATTAAATTAGGTTCTGACTGTTGAATCTGCTGTGTAAGTAGGTGCTAAATGGTAAAAAGGTTTTAAAATGGTCACAGCAGGATACACAGCTAAAGCTTTTAAATGAGGCCTCAAAGAAAAAAATGGAAGAGGAGAGCATTTTATCTCAGTAGAAATATCAGGAGGAGAAGTGGATATTTACAGTTTCTACTCAAAGTCGCTAAATGGACAAAGTGGATAAATGCGGTTGAGAGTGTACGTTGTCCTCCTCACTCTGATCTCTTCTAGGGGAGTGTGGATTAAAACAGGTCAGGGTGTGGAGGTCAGCCAAGGAACCTGAGGTCAAAAGTCAGAGGCAAGAAAGACCTTTGCATTCCAACTGACTGCTGCCCGCTACACAGACACACACACACGCACACACACACACACACACACACACACAGTTGTGTTTGCATCACTTCAACGGACATTACATTGACTCACATTCATTTCCTGGAGACTTATCCTAACTATAACAACTACTTGCCTAACCCTAAACTTACCTTAACTTCATCCTAAAATTATGATGAATTACGTTCAGGAGACTTGTTTTTTGTACCCATGAGGGAAGTGAGTTCCCACAACATGACTGTGCATGACTGTGGTGTTAGGAATACCTGGTCCACACACACACACACACACACACACACACACACACACACACACACACACACACACACACACACACACACACTCTTTCTCTCTCGCTGTCTCTCTTTCTCACACTAATGCAATGACACATGCCTGCTTTATTTATTTTTTTTTTTACCAGAAACCCTGTGTTGATGTAGCAGTATTTTCTAAAACCAACAGTAGAGCCAAAGAAGGAAATATTACATGCACAGAATGATGGGAATCTACTATGGTTACAAAATGTGTTGTGATTTTATCAGTAATGTCTCTCCAGGCTACCTTCGTAAGGGCTGAATCAACATTGAATCAGAGGAGAGTAAGCTGTGTGCTCGGACCTCTAATGATGTGATATTTGTTCAGAAGTCCCTGGCGAGTTTGTTATCTGTTGTGACCATTTATTAAGACGTTTGCACATTGGAAAACTATGCAGATAGAGTGTTAGCCACCGTGTTCCCGGTGTGTGTGTGTGTGTGTGTCTTAAAAAAATATATATTCTTAAAAAGACAGAACAGAAAATATGTTGATAGTGTTGATCATTGCAGATTACAGTTATGGTGTGTAATGATCAGCACGTGTTACTGTACTCACCCTCATGGTCCAAATACACTGGACACAATTCGACAAACGGGAGTTGAAACACCTGTGACTTATTCTTTGTTGTCCATTGAATAAGAGGGAGAATATGCGAAAAGGATTCAAATTACTGCTGTTTCATCAGTGGTTCCTTCTGTACGTTCCATTACACAAACACATTCATATATGTTTATTTAGGAATGTTTACAGGGCTTAAGAGAAATCAGGGGATTTTTTTGAGTCTCTGTTGTTACATGGCAAAAAGTATCATGAAAATCTAAACTCCAATTATATTTTTTTTTCTTCTCTTCTCTAGACCACTTCTACCATTCCTGAGAAAGAAAAAGCTGGTGAGTCCTTGTTCTTTTATCATTCTTATGTATTCAGTTTACCTTCAGATTATGACTGGCTTGATGAGAATCTTAATATGCAAGGTAATAGCATTCGGTTTGTTTTTTTCTTCTTTTTTTGTTGTATGTGTGTTTTGAGAAACCTTTTATCTGCCATTGATGTGGTCTGGGTCTGGTCTGGTGTCATGTGAAGAGCATCTGCAGTACAATTTCTGATTGATAGCCTTGTCTG